>NC_133650.1:64419386-64616899 GCF_009905375.1 Apium graveolens
CTTCAATTTCCCTTTATTGCCAAATCTGGTCAATCCTTTCCATGGCGATATTTTGAGCAATACGTGTTCTCCTTCCTGATAGTCCACATCCTTCCTTGCTTGGTTTGCATATTTGTTTTGCCTGTTTTGCGCTGCCTCGATTCATTTTCGAATAATTTCAATCTTTTCTTTGGTCTGCTGAATTAATTCTGGACCCAAAATCTTGCGTTCTCCAACTTCATCCCAATGCACTGGTGATCTGCATTTCCTCCCATATAATGCTTCATACGGTGGCATTCCAATACTAGCGTGATAGCTGTTATTATAAGAAAATTCCACTAGGGGTAAATGTTCATCCCAACTACCTTTAAAATCGATCGCACAAACTCGTAGCATGTCTTCAATCGTTTGAATTGTCCTTTCACTTTGACCGTCAGTTTGCGGATGATAGGCTGTACTCATATTCAACTTCGTTCCTAGACATTCTTGGAATTGTCTCCAAAATCTTGAATTGAAACGAGGATCTCGATCCGATACAATCGATACTGGTACTCCATGACGCATCACAATTTCTTTAAGATATAAGTGCACTAGCTTGTCCAGTGAAAATTTCTCGTTAATTGGAAGAAAATGTGCTGATTTCGTCAATCGATCAACAATAACCCAAATTGCATCGTGATTTGCTTTCGTTCTTGGAAGTCCCACTACGAAATCCATCGCTAGATATTCCCATTTCCATTCTGGAATGTCTAACGGTTGCAATAACCCACTCAGACGTTGATGTTCTGCTTTAACTCGCTGGCATGTGTACCATTTACTCACCCATTCTGCTATCTCCTTCTTCATATTCGGCCACCAAAAGTTTTCCTTCAAATCGCGATACATTTTCGTGCTTCCTGGATGAATGGAATACTTCGAATTGTGCGCATCTCGCATAATTTCTTCTTTTAGTTCTGCCACGTTAGGGATCCAGATTCTTGACGCAAAACGTAAAATTCCTTCATTATTTTTCTGAGTTGTAATCTCTTCTCCCGTTAAGTCGTCGTCTTGACTCATTACTTTATCTTGACAACGGCGAATCTTTTCTAGCAACCCTGGTTGAAAAGTCATATCGTAGATAGTTCCTGCAGATTCATGGGGAATACGAATCTCAATTTCCAATTTGTCGAATTCTTTAACCAATTCTTCACATGAAGTTAACCGATTCAACCTTTCTTTTCTACTCAGTGCATCTGCTACAATATTTGCTTTTCCTGGATGATAACTAATTGTAACATCATAATCTTTAATCAATTCCAGCCATCGACGTTGTCGCATGTTTAGTTCCTTTTGCGTGAAAATATACTTCAAACTTTTATGATCCGTGTAGATTTTGCATTTTTCACCGTACAGATAATGTCTCCAAAGCTTCAATGCAAATACAATTGCTGCCAATTCCAGATCGTGCGTAGGATATTTCTGCTCATGAGGTTTAAGTTGTCTCGAAGCGTATGCAATGACGTTACCATGTTGCATCAACACACATCCTAGCCCGCGATACGAAGCGTCACTGTAAATAACAAAATTTCCTTGCTCGTCTGGAAGTACTAATACTGGTGTAGTCACCAACCGATTCTTCACCTTTTGAAAAATTTCTTCACACTTACTATTCCATTCCAACTTTTCACTTTGTTGAGTAAACTTGGTCAGCGGTGTTGCTATCTTCACAAAATCTTTGACAAATCTTCGATAATATCCTGCCAATCCTAAGAAACTTCGAACCTCTGTCGGCGTCTTTGGTCTTTCCCAATTCAACACAGCTTCAATCTTTGCTGGATCAACTTGAATGCCTTCTCTGCTGATGATATGCCCTATAAACTGCACTTCTTTCAACCAAAATTCACATTTTGAAAATTTTGCGTAAAGCTGCTCCTTTCATAATATCTCTAATGTCGTTCTTAACTGCGCTGCATGTTCTTCTTCCGTCTTTGAGTAGATCAAGATGTCATCAATAAATACAATGATAAACTTATCCAAATACTTCTTGAATACTGGATTCATCAAATCCATAAATGTTGCAGGTGCATTTGTCAATCCAAAAGCCATCACAAGAAATTCATAGTGTCTGTACCTCGTTCTAAACGCTGTCTTTGGAATATCTTCGGCCTTGATCTTTAACTGATGATAGCCTGATCGTAAGTTGATTTTCGAAAACCATGCTGCTCCTTTTATTTGATCAAATAAATCATCGATGCGAGGTAAAGGATATTTATTCTTGATAGTTAACTTATTCAGCTCACGATAATCGATACACAGTCGCATACTACCATCCTTCTTTTTCACAAACAATACTGGTGCGCCCCATAGGGATACACTTGGCCTTATAATTCCTTTGTCGAGAAGTTCTTGCAACTGCTTTGCTAATTCCCTCATTTCAACAGGTGCCATTCGATATGGAGCTTTCGAAATTGGTTCAGTCCCTGGCATCAAGTCAATAGTGAACTCGATTTCCCGATCTGGTGGAAGTCCTGGTAATTCGTCTGAAAAAACATCAATAAATTCACAAACTACAGGAATATCTTCAATCTTCAAATTACCCTTATCAGCATCCCGTACATAGGCTAAATAAGCTTGACATCCTTGGCGTAGCAATCTTCTCGTCTGCATTATTGATAAGAATTTCTGCTTTTGCTTCTCACCTTTAAATATTACCGTTTCATTTTCTTCAGTTTACAATTTTACTCTTTTATTCACACAGTCAATCTAAGCATTATTACTAGATAGCCAATCCATTCCTAGAATAACATCAAACTCCCCTAACCTAAAAGGTATCAAATCAACTGAAAAATGACATCTCCCTATCTCAATATCACAACTCGGGCTTACTCGATCTACTACAACCTGATCATCATTTGCTAATTTTATGACTAACACTTCATCTAACCACTGGATCTCACAATCTATCTTAGAGATAAAATCTTCAGAAATAAAAGATCTAGTAGCTCCTGAATCAATCAATACTAAAGCATTTACGGAATTTACATGGGGTGTACCTGCAACCACATTCGGACTCTGTACCGCTTCCTTCATTGACATATTGAAAGTCCTTGCTCTAGGCTGATTTTGCTGTGGTAGTGGAGGTGGAGGTAATGCTAAAACTCTTGGAATACTAGCGGCCATTGTAATTCCTCTGCAGTCTCTGGCGATATGTCATTTTCTCCCATATTGGAAACAAGTAACTTCTGCTTTTCCCATCGGACATTCTCCAGAATAGTGTCCCCTTTGCTTGCACTTGAAACATGTGACACTTGGCTTGTTGCAAATTCCCGTATGCTTTCTACCACATGTTCTGCAATCAGGTACAGGCGGTCGAATAAGCCTTTGCTGAGTTGGGGCAGGAAGTCGATTACCCATCCTCTGGTTGTTTTGTTCTGGTCTCCTAAAGTTTACTTTTCCTCGAGCTTGAAATCCCGGCCTTTTGTTGAAATGATTCTAAAAATTTTCTGGTCCTTTCTCTTTCTGAGCTGCTTCGCTTTCACCTTCAATAATCATAGCCTTCTGAACAACAACCGTATAAGTTGTTAGTTCAAACATAGCTACCCTGCTATGAATCCATGGTTTCAGTCCTTGCTGGAATCTCTTGGCCCACTTCTCGTCCGTATCCACTTGCTCTGGAACATACCTTGCCAATTCAGTGAACTTGGTCTCATAATCCGCAACCGATAAGTTGTCTTGCTTCAGCTCCAGGAATTTGATCTCCATCTGGTTCTTCATAAAACGAGGAAAATATTTCTCCAAGAAAAGATCAGTAAATCTATCCCAGGTCACTACATCTTCTCCTTCCAAACCTTTCTTCGATTCCCACCAGTAATTAGCTTCGCCTTTCAGAAAGTAGCTAGCGAAATCCGTCTTCTGTTCTTCCTCAACCTTTACTAACGAAAAAGCCTTTTCCATCTCTTTCAGCCAAGCTCTCGCTTTTGTAGGATCCGTGGAACCCATAAATTCCGGTGGCTTCACCGACTGAAATTGCTTGAAAGTGACCGTAGGTGCTGCTGGTGGTACTTGATGTCCTGGATGAGCGGTTTGTTGTAACATTTGTTGCTGGAACTGTTGTTGTTGCTGCTGCATTTGTTGTTGCATCATCAACATCTGCTGTTGCATGAGATTAAACATCTGATCCATCTGGTTATTATTGTTTTGGCCCTCGGTGTTTCCATTTGATGAGTCGGGTTGTGCTTTTCTTTTGGGTGCCATCTTTCTGATAAATAAACAATGGGTCTTCTTTAATAATATTATATTAAACATATATTAAAACAGTTGATTTGGGAAAATAAAACAGCTTATTAAATAACTGAATAAATAAAACAGTATGATGTGTTTAAATTTTTTTTTTTTAAAACATAAGGGTACAACATGATCGTAAATAAAACAACATTTGTAAATATGCAATGGTACTTGAAATAAATGTAAATGCTTAAATAACTGGAAATAAAATAAAGAAAACATGCAAAAGATTATCTCATATATATATATATAGGTAGAACACCAGCTACAGGTGTCAGTGTTTGATACAAAAACCTATGATATAACAGTCATACTGCTACTACTATCAGTCAAAGTCAGTAGCTATACTCATACCAACTAGTCATACAATACTATACTGCCTCTATCTGCAAAATATACATAATACAACACTCATCGATCTGCTAGTCTCAAAATCCTGGTGGCACGTGGCTCAACTCCTCCTGTAATGCCTCTAGCACTGCCTCGGTAAGTCCTAATGCTCTGCGATATGCTGTCTCCGCACTAAGATCCTGCTGTCTCAAATCAGTAAGCTGCTGAGAATTAATCTGATGAATCTGATGTAGCCTCTCTCTCAGTATATAATCTGGTCGTAATGCTCTGACAGGACCATCTGCCTGCGTCTCATCCAATCCAAGGATCTCTCTACACTGGTTCTGCCATCTAATCCTCTCCTCCCTCTCTGCCTGAAAGCGCTGGTAAGATCTGCTCTGACACTGGGGCTAATATCGGTGCAACCACTGGATCTGTCTCGGTCCTCTCCGTAGACGATGATAAAGAAGCCATCTAATATACATAAAAATAATAACACAAAAACAATCAAATCACAATCCTAAAACTCATAACTTCTAATCACATAAACAAACAATCCTAACACTCTTACTTCTATCCTATCTCATTTTCCTATCTTATCTTAGCCCTAACGTTCTTGTTTTCAAAAGTCAAACCTAAGCTCTGATGCCAACTATAACACCCTCCAAATCCGGGGTATAGATTTGGGGCATTATTAACAAAAATTACCAACTAAACCTGCACAAGCGGAATATAAATATAATAATTACCCCGAACTATCACTACTCAGGATCTTTTAAGGTCTGAGTTTGAAAACAAGAATCATATACTACACTTTATTACAAACCCAACTAAATAAAACCTGTCTCAAGAACTCTCTTTGTTACAAAACTTTATTCTATCTACAGTCTCACTACACAACTTTTATTCAAACTACACAAGACTTTTATTCAACCCAACATTACTACTTATCCTGCTACACCTGATCTGGCAATTCAAAGCTCTTTTCGGGAATAGGAAGGAATACTCTTGGTATAAGAGGGTCCCGCTGCTTGACTCGCTTCTTGACTATGCAGGTTCTGATGGGTTTTATTCTCTACCTTAACTGTAAAATAATAGGAGTAACAATAAAAAGGGATGAGCCAAAATTGCTCAACAAGCCTGCAACAATATATATAGTATAAAGAAAGAGAAATGAGTGAAACAATAAGCTGCTGGTTGGAACAACCATTTGAATCTGCATAGAATAGTAATTTGCCAATGCTGGCGAGTACCAAATGAACAAGACTGGAAACAAGAACCAACATATGCACTATAACCTGCTGATCAGTCAGAATATAGTGCGGATCTATACCCAACTGCATAGACCCAACCAACATAAGGAGTACTCAGGCAACTATGGCCTATTAAATAATGGTCTGGATAAAACCCAGCCCGTATAGTAACCATCCAGTCCAATGCTTAGCATCCGGAACAATCGGAATGTTATTGATATATCCCAATACCAGGATATACCAGAGTATATGTAACATGGGTAAAGGAATTGAAATATGAACAGGGAATTCAATAAATTGGGTAAATCAAGAATTGAAATGAAATTGGAAACAAGCAATAATAATTGGATAACAGTGTATATGAACAATGATTATCAAAGAGAACTAATACGATAGAAAAGAAATATAAATCACTATTCTGAATTTAGAATAGGGGAAAAACTTGCCTTGCGCGTACTTAACCTGGTTTAACTCACCGCCTTCTGACCCTAGCTTGCTTGGCCTTGCTAACACTGAACAAATCATGGAAAGATAGGCATTTAGATAACTTACTATATACGTGTATCTTGAATTGATAACACGCAACCTTATCAGTCTACCCATGCGTTTCTATCTGACTCGTATATATACACATACATTTATACAGCACATAGGTTCATATAATCACGTAAAGCACGTAGCACATAAAGCACATAATTAATTTCTAGATTTATAATTATTTTTAGAATCAATTCTAGGCTTATACCTGCATTACTAGTCTTATCTGATTTTATTATAATTTTTCGGGATTTATTCGGCTCAATTATACTCCTACTATGACCTACGAACTATCAATTATCACCAAACTACTTTCTTTCGGAAGAAATTATAACTTACAACTATTTTTATTGGATTCGTCTCATTTTTCTGAGTCTAGGGGTCTTCGTTTCGCTCAAATCGGACTAACGGTTGAATTATTATGAATTAAACAAGATTTAATTAATTAATAATTAATTATAAATAATTAATTATAATTAAACAATCCTTAATTATATTTTTAAATAATTAATTAATAATTATTGTATTTTAAAATAATTAATCCCTAATTATTAGGAATTATTATTATTTATTACAAATTATTATTACTTATTCGATTAGATCGATTATTTACAAATAATCAATCAATTTAATTAACTGATCCTCCTGCCCTGTTCTTCACAGAAACCCTAACCCTAATTCCTTTTTCTTTTTCTTTTTATTTTCTGATTTTTAAGTATAATTAACTAATTTAATTACTAATAAATCAGGTATTTATATTTATGAAAATAATACCCCTAAGTAAAATTAAGGGTCTAATTACACTCCTAATAAAAATATTTGGCCCCAATTTTTATAATTTTTGGGTATTAATATTGAATTTTTAAATATCCAATAAATACAAAATAAATACTAAAAATTCCCAAAAATTGTGAAAATTACAAAAATACAAAGAAAATGATATATGATAATTTCATGATCATATAAAAATAAAAATGTAATTTTTGTGGGGTTTTTGATACCCAAAGGGGTCCGGAAAAGTCATTTTTCACGAAAAAGGTCAATTTGTAAAACGTCTAGGGGTTCAGAATAGCGATATGGTATAGGGCATTTTTAATAAAATAGAGCCAATGATTTTGTTTGAACTATGGGCTTTTAAAACATAATTTTGAGCTGTACAGGTTTTAATATAATATATATAACTAACGATAAAACGCTCAATAAATATCCAAAACACGTTTGGATCAAAACAGCCAACACATAACACATATCAGTTATGGTTTTAACAACTTAACACATTTAATCACATAATAATACACATAATTTATCATTATCATAATATAGTACAAGCGTAATTCCTCGGTCGTTACAAGTGGTATAGAGGGAAGCTCGATCCGAAGGGGCTTGGATATTCATATGATCATATGCCAGGTGGTGTGCCCATGGATCAGGCTACTGCGGGAGGATCTCAGCATACCCGTAGAGCAGCTTGGAGAGCTCAGTTAGGAGAGGAGGCTGGTTTGTCGCAGCAGTAGCAGGAGCAGATATTGGAGCTGGTTTGAGTTCGACGCAGTATATGCGTCTAGCTAGGAGGATTGATGCGATGCACGACATCCATAGTCGGTTTGCACACGATCTCACCCAGGCACTTGGGACTGCATTTAGAGCCACCGGTGTTGACATCCAGTGGCCAGTATTTGGTGAGGATTCCATGTATCCGCCTCCTTATACACCTGACACTCCACCCTTTAAGGGTGATAATTCTGATTCGCAGTAGGTATGCCTAAAGTCCTTACTATTACATTCACTGAGGACAGTGAATATTTTAAGTTTGGGGGTAGTAGTTGAAGGATTATATTTTTGTGTGAGTCACATATAGTTGCATGTTCATGATAGTATAGTTCATATAGTTTGTATATTTTGCCATGTAGTTTTTTTTTTTTGGTAGTTTTTAGGATATTTTGTTTATATAGTTTTCATGCATTTGCATTAGAACATGATCCCTTAGATGATTTTTTCGATTAATGGGTGATATTGTTGCTAGTGTAGTGATGTCGTATTTAGTGATATTGAGTCTTATCGAATTAATTTGCATGCTAGAGACACTTGTATTTTACTAAGTCTTATAGGTTGCTAGAGTGCTAGATCGTGGTCATGGTTTGTTTGTCGAGGTGTAATCGCCTGTTTATAATTAGAATTTAGGATATTCTCTTAATAATTAAAGACATGAATATTTAGAAATTGGAAAAAATTGGATTTCATTGCTAGTTGTGTGGTTAGGTGTCAAATGGCTGGTAGCCGGCTCATATTTTTATGAGTAGTCTAGGGTTGAGCGAGATGGAGCACAACGCACTCGTTCAGAAATTTGTAGAAAAAAAAGAAAAAAAAAAGAAAAAAAAGAAAAAAAAAGAATAAGTGTTATGTATAATTGATCACGAGTGGGCACTTTAGTACTCGAGTTATTAAGTTCTTAGGGGACTTTGTGCCTAGCGACCTAAGGCTTTTGTAGTCTGGGATCCGTTAACCTAACTCTCGTTACATGGGTACTATTGTATAAGTCTTTTATGGACCTCACTCATTGCATGATCAAATAAGCATACTTGTGTTGTTTTATTGTGAATAAAAGCATGAATCCATGTTAAACTCCGATATAAGAATTGAAGTGTTATAAGTTATTTTGAGTCTAGCTTTTATTCTATTTATAAACTTGCGATTACTTTGATAAGTATTGAGTAATGATTGTCGATCTAGTTGCGATAGTACATCTGTAAGCATTTGCACACACGCACGTCTCTGGTTTGTAGGTTGATTTGTGAGATTTGATTGATCTTTATGTGAATGTGAATAATTGCATTTACTGAGGTGTTGCTTGTTGATTGGTTAGTTATTCTATGGGGATCGTTGCATTCATTTAGTTGCATTCATGCATTTTTATTTCTTGTTCTTTGAGTCCGTTTATTCTTGAGGACAAGCATCGATTCAAGTTTGGGGGTATGTTGAGTGGCATTTATGAGACTTTATAATGCTCTAATAAGCTTTGAATTGATGCGTTTGTACTCAAGTTGTTAAGTATTTTAACGTGTTTTCGAGTGTTTTTACATTTCAGACATTATCTAGGTAATCAGGTGAATTAGCATTATTTTGGTGCTAATTTGGTGTCAAGGTGGTGTTGGAATAAAAGCTCATTGAAAGCCGGCTCAAATCTGCAAGAAAAGTGAAGAAGTCAAGTTATGGCAGAAGCCTAGCGCGCCCATGCTGATCAAGTGCGCGGCCGCACCCAAAGTACAAAAAACCAGCGCACCCACGCTGATCAAGCGCGCGGCCGCGCCGTGTCGGGATGGAAGAATCTTGTTTCTACTTGGTTTCTGAGAGAAAGAATTCTACACTACATGGGGCTGCTATATAAGCAACTTTAGGTCGTTTTTAATAATATAACAAGCCAGAGACATATCAAGGAAAGCCGTAAGAAGACTGTATTAGCACGATTCAACAAAGACGAAGAAGACCTTGTTTTTACTTATGAATCTTTGTTCTAAGTTGTAACTTGGATGCTAGTTTTCTTATTTGTGAACCTTAATCTTGTTTTGTACTTGGTTTTATTTATTCGTTGTAAAGACTACATTTGTTATACCATGATTTCATCGGAACCTACGTTGATGATGAGTCCGATTATGGGCTAATCGTTATCGTGGGGTTCTAGCAGATTAATTTATGGATTTCTATAGTTAATTTGTTTCGATGCCTTAGTGTGTGGTTATTGTATGATAGCATCGCGAACTTATAAGATAGTGTGTTAATTCCTAATGAAGCGAAAGTGAATTTAATGATTTAGAACTTGCCATGCTAGCATAGGTTCATGTATTTGTTATGCATGATTCGTAGGTAATTTTAACCATCTTACTTGCCTTATGTAATCAAGATAGATAACTTGTCCTTAAACCATTATGTTTTCAAATTCTATTGACATATATGGTCTCAATATTATTGGTGTCTATTCAGCTTCTATCTCTTTTGTGGATGTCTGGTAGTATGGTACTCGTGCAACGAAAGTTGGCGTTTATCAGTTTCGTGTTGTCTGATTAGTGTCATCACCAATGCATGCTAAGGTTGAGAACAATAAGGCTATTGAATGAAGTATTTAATGAAGTTAGAATCCCATGTTTGTCATATATATTAATTCAACCAATTTTATTTCACTTAGTTATAATTATTAGTTTAATTCTTAGTTATAAACAACCTCTATTTGTTATCATCTTAGCATTGAATAATAACCATACATTGTTGCTTAAGTGCATGAATTAATTAGTTAACCAAAGCCAGTCTATGTGGGAACGAACTAGAAAAGATTATATACTACTTGCGAACTCATATACTTGCGTGTATTATTAGCGGGTGTTTAGCGACTAACAATTAATGACCATTCAAGCTTCCACCTTAAACCGAGCCAAATAATCCCCCAACTCTTCATTAGCCTTCTATCTGCAGTGGACCAGGGCTTCAGTGTCATGCGCTTCTGACATAAGTGCGAGTAGTACTTCAAGAACTTTCTTTTCAGCTGTTCATACGACCCGAGGACCTGGGTTTGAGGGACTTATACCACATCGAGGCTGATCCCTTCAGATAGGTTTTGAACATTTTGCAGAGCATGATATCATTATGTCTCATTCTAATCATCAGCAACTCGTATTTTTTGCAATGGTCCTCGAGGTCTCCCTTTCCGTTAAACTCACTTATCTTGGGGAACTGCCTCTCCTCGTCGGGCAAGGGTTGATATTGTTCAATTTGTTCTGTCACGGTCGGCTCTCGGTCGACCCTCCTATCACCAAACATGGCCTTTTCTAGGCGAGTGAGCCTGATTCGGGACCCGTCAGGTTCTTCGTCCTAATCAGATGAAAATGGTTGCTTCATCCTCTTTCTTCGGGGATGCGAATCAGAGTCAGACTTATCTTCTTCATCATGCACCCTATGGTATTTCCTGTGCTTATTCGTTCTTTCTGGCTCATCGGCATGCAGTGCCTCACGCAATGCTTTTTCTGGTTTTCGCGAGCCTCCACCTTCATCTCTGCTTGGTCATCTTTGGCTTTGCCCTTCTCCGAAGCTAGCTTCTCCACTCGGATCTTCAGGAGCAAGGCTTCTTGCTTTGGGGTTAATTTGATGACTCCATCAGCATCCACCAGGGTGGACGGCTGGCCCCCCTCGTGTGGAGGGAACCCTGGAGGTGGTGAGTGCTCATGAATGTTTGTCATTGTCTCGATATCTTGTCCTGTGATTCTCGTATTTCCTCATAGACGGCGCCAAATGTTACACCCAGATTCCTTCGTATTGATGAACAGGCTTCAGCCTCCGTGAAGCTGCCTTCGACTGTGACCTGAAAGAGAAGAGAATGCGAGGGATTGTTCCCTGATTCACTTCCGGTGTGAGAATAAGTATCTGGTTGTAAAGTGGGTAAAGAAATATAAGAAAAGTAGAGTGTTTGAGAGAATGAGAATGTTATGTTTATTTCTTACTTTCCAGGGGGTTTTATACCCAATTTTACCATTAATGTTCTTCCGTTACTCATTATCAATAGAGGAGTGAAAAGGGGCCGTTATGTCTCTTCTGTTTCCAACGGTTGGGAGGAAAGATGGGCCTTAGCCTGTGGCACTCTATGGGCCTTCGGCTCATGGGTCTGGTTGACCTTCGGCCCAGTAGCATAATTGTCAGATGGGCCTTCGTTCGATGAGCCTTATTGGGCTCATAGCCAACAACACATTCATTAGTGTAAACTCTTTTTTATGATGAGAAATGTGAAGAAAACGGGGTATGGTGGAGAATGAAGCATTCCTTTTAAAATTTTCTAGTTTGAGCTCTCCTTGAAGTTGTTTCAGAATGGATGGTCGAAGTAATGAAAATTCTATGCATTCATCCAATTTATAGTTCAAAATTTATTTAATTCATCCCAATTTAACACAATACAAAGATTAGTTAGGTAAATACGAGGGGAGGAACGCCCATGTTCCTAAAAAATAACTGGGGAAATTGTTATTTAAGTTTCGGTTGATTAAATTGTTTGAGGCAAATTAAAGAGACGTGGAACTTTAAAGTACTGTGGATCTGCTTATGGTCTCTCTCATGAAACAAGGAAGAGAGATGTAAATGATACTATCACTTGGAAAATGATGATAACTAAAACTTTGAATTGTACTCAGAGGCGGATGCACGTTTAGGCCCTCGGGGTCACGTGCCCCCTTTTATTAAAAAAATTAGTTTTCATATAGGACCCACAAATTAAACAACACCATCATACAAAAACTTACCCTTGTGCCCCTAGTTTCTAGTTTTAAGTTTGTAAGTTAAACCCACGAAGTACCACCCATTTACCTGGATAGGAAATGTATACATGCTAACATTGATGAAAATCTAACTTCTTAAACCAAATATCTGTTGTTCGTAAATATTGGCTAAATATTACAAAATTTTTAAAAAAACATTTAATTTTATAATTAATTTAAAAATTATAATCAGATATTTGTACGGTGCCCCGGGAGGTAAACCTCCTGGTTCCGCCACTGATTGTACTGTAGAGGAAAAAACTACAATACATGCTCAAATTAGCCATAACCGGATACGCTTAGCTGTTGAATAACCCATGTCAGCATTCTCTGAATATGCTTGACTTTATTGGTCCCCCGGAATTTAGAAAAAAAATTGTTTATGGCCTAAAGTTGGCAACTTTTTTAGAAAATGGTATTTTTTGTGCATTTTATATAAAAATAGGCTAAAATTGTCATTCACATTCACCCTTATCTATGGTGAGTTCGGTATCTTATCGATTAAAGTTGGCCAATTTTTTAGAAAATGGTCATTTTTTGTTAATTTTATATTAAAATAGGCTAAAATTGTCATTCGTCATTATCTATCTGTGAGAAAATGTTTTGGATTAAGTTTATATTGTCATCAGATTAGGATTTTAAGGGACCTGGTTTTCATACTCTGTATCTTACAGATAGTTCGTCATGCTGTCTCTTGCACAACAAATTAACTAGCAAATTCATTATTCCTTTTATTTTATTTTGTACAAATTCTACAAATGGCAAGAAATCTTCACCAGAATATATTTAAGCATCCTAACATATTAATCACATACCAAATAAACAAAAGCATTTAAACAATTATAAAGTTGATGAATTCAAGAACAGCTCACCGGAGTCCCTGGTGAATGCTATGCCCCTATTTCGACTTCCCCGTCATCTTGGGCTTTGCAACTTCAGGCGTCTCAACGGACTATCTACCGTTCCTAGCTTCTTCATCTTTATAATTATTATAATAGTAGATGTTTATTGGGTACTTAATCTATATAAAATTCTGCTTAAATATATATATAAATTGTATGCTATCTTGTTATAGACTGCGGATGTGAGGTTTTTAACTGACCATTAATGTATAAGGAAAAGAGATTTGTATAAGAAAACTAAGAGAGAAAATAACTAAGCAAGTGATCGATTTCTAAACTCATAAAAAAACCCACGCTTCTTTTGTTACAATTCTCCTCTTTTATAGAGGGAGAGATTTCTATTACATAATATTCTTTTCTGATATATTATTCTTTCCGTTTCCTTCTTTTTCTTTCATGCATTCCTTTTTCTTTTCTTCTGTCTTCTTTTTCAACTTTTGCAATTTTTCTTCTGTCCCGCTTTCTCTTTTCCTTGTGTCCACTTCTTATGAATTATTCTGTCTTCTTTTTCAACTTTTACAAATTTTTCTTCTGTGCTTTTATTCTTCCTGCTTCCTCTTTTTATTTCGTCCACTCCTTTTGATGCCTTCTGTCTTTTGTCTTTTTTCTGGAATTCCATAATTTTTGTCTATTTATATTTGCTAATATATTACAGTCACCAATTTTCATTGGGCCATAGAATCATATATTACAGTCACCAATTTTCATTGGGCCGTAGAATCATATATTACAGTCACCAATTTTCATTGGGTCGTAGAATCATATATTACAGTCACCAATTTTCATTGGGCCGTAGAATCATATGTTACAGTCACCAATTTTCATTGGGCCGTAGAATCATATATTACAGTCACCAATTTTCATTGGGCCGTAAAAACATTTTCTAATCTATCATGGTCACCAAACTTTGTTTGGGCCATAAAATTACTTTAATATTACATGTTGAAATAACATGAATTATTACAATCTTACTCGAAAGGATTAGAACATGCTCCTTCCTTTATTAAGGGTTTTAAAACTACTACAGTCTTCTTTCTTTGTCATGTAATAATATCCTTAAAAAAGTCCTTGGTTTTTGGTGAATGATTGTAATTTCCACCTGTTATCCTGTTATGCATGACTGCTAAATCACTTGTATCTGTTTTCTAAACATCATTATTATAATATAATGTTAGTATTTCTTCTATGTCTCCTTTCATACTTTTTCCTAATACACATGCCTTCCTCCCTTTTATGAGATCTTCAATTTGGATTTTAGAACTGATAATCCAATTGCTCTTTTATTTAACATCCATTCTTGAAATCCTTCTATTGTGCTTGACATAGGAGACTTGAGACTAGTATTATCGCCTTCTATAGTAGTATTCCTACCATACTTGAATATCTGACATATTATTATTGCGTTTCCTATAAATTTGGTACAAGCATCAAATACCTGTACTCCATATATTCCTCCTGGTCCATATGATTGCATCATTGCATTAACAATTTCAACTATTAGTGGTGGAAGTTTTTATATGTTTCTTAATGTTTCATCAACCATGATTTTATCAATAAATCCCAACATTAATAAGCTTTCTACCACTTTAGGATCAACGTCTTCTTTACAGATATACCTTGGATATTTACTAAACTTTCCAGTTCTAAGGATGGTATTATTGGACTTGTAGTCATAAAATTTTGTTATCTTTTCAAAGGCTTATGTTGTGCATATGTTGTGTACTTGATGATTACATAAAAAAAACATATAAGTAGAATTTACTTAGTGAAATTATGTAGCACTCGACGGATAAGAATTATAATCCCGACGGATAACTCATTATAGTCCCGACGGATGATTAACTTATTATCCATCGAGTGAGTAGCTTATGTAATAATAAGTTTGTAGCACAGTTATGTATGCACCTTTGTATAGAATCTGTAGTAGCATATAAGTCATGTTGACTTTAACTAGATATGCAGAATAGGTTGATATTGTACATAAATGATGTCTTGTAATTCTGCATAAGTGAAATAGAGTCAAGTGCCAAAATAGCTACCGACGGATGATTAACAAAGCCATCGACGGATGATCAAATGACTATCAACGGATGTTTAATATAGGAGTCGACGGATGATCAATTAAACCATCAACGGATGTTCTGAAAGTCGACGGATGATCATATGAAGAATTCAAACAACAGTTGAACAGTGAAAACTGACACACAGCCATCGAGATGTATACAAACACACTGTGGAAGCCCATTAACTGGGTAATAGAGGACGAAAAGCAGCAAAGCTAAAGACTGATAGTTTTTATATTTGTTCAGTCTTTTTGACTTTGTAATCTTGGTATTATATAAACCAAGAGTGTAGCAAATAAAAATATAACTGAGATAGCTGAGAAACACAAAAACAGAGAAATCTTTGTAAGCAGAATCATTAGCATTTCCTGTATTCTCAGTAGTTCAAGTTTGTAAGCAGCTGTGAGCATTTATGTACACAGAGTCCTCTCGATATATTATATATATCTCTGGTGGAATTGTTTAAATCCACCAGAAAGTTTTTAAAGACTTTTGTTTTTAATTACTTATGTTTTGATTCAATTAAGTTTCTATTCCGCATTGTGCTAATCAAAACATTATATCTATATTCGAGTTGAACATTTTTATTTCGAGAAAAAGGTTCAAGAATTCCATTCAACCCCCCTTCTGTAATTCTTTCTATATTGTTAAGGGACTAACAATTGGTATCGGAGCAAGCTCTTAATCTACAAAGAGTTTAAAGATCAAAACAATTCAGCAAGATGAACAAGAAAGATGTTGAAGTCAAGATTCCTTTTCTTGATAAAGATAATTACCATCATTGGACGGTAAAGATGCATCTTCATATGCTTTCTCAAGATGAGGCCTATGTGGACTGCATAAAAAGAGGCCCTCATGTTCCAATGAGAGCTGCAACAGGAAACGAGCCATATGTTCCAAAGCCAAGGCATGAATGGTCTGATCCTGACATTGAACAAGTCAGGAAAGATAAAAAGGCCATGAACATTCTGTTCAATGGTGTTGATGCAGACATGTTTGATTGATAACATCATCAACTACAAAACTGCCAAGGAAGTTTGGGACACAATACAGATAATTTGTGATGGCACTGAGCAAGTAAGAGAAAATAAAATGCAGCTCCTGATCTAGCAATATGAGCATTTTCACAATGAAGAAAGTGAGTCACTCACTGACATTTTTAGTAGATTCCAAAAACTACTAAATGCTCTTAAGTTACATGGAAGAGTCTATCAGAATAAAGACTCCAATATGAAATTTCTCAGATCTCTTCCAAAGGAATGGAAACCAATGACAGTCTCATTGAGAAACTCACAAGATTATAAGGAGTTTACTTTGGAGAGACTGTATGGCATTTTGAAGACCTATGAGCTTGAGATAGAGCAGGATGAAAGAATGGAGAGAGGAAAGAAGAAAGGAGGATCCATTGCACTAGTTGTTGATCTGGAAAAGGAGAAGGAAGTGAAGATGGAAGCTGTGTAGAATCAACTTCAAAGGTCTGTGAGAATAAGGGTAAGGGGCTAGCTGCAGAAGGTGAAGAATCATTGATCCAAGATGACATGGAGGACATTGATGAGCACCTAGCATTTCTTTGAAGGAGATTTTCCAAGCTCAAGTTCAAGAAGAACTTTGGAGCAGCCAAGCCAAATAGAAACATGGTGGATAAGTCAAAATTCAAATGTTTCAAATGTGGCTTGGCAGGGCATTTTGCAAAAGAGTGTAGAAAGTCAGATTCCAGTAAGAAAAAGTTTGAGTCTGTGGATTATAAGCAAAAATACTTTGATCTACTCAAACAAAAGGAAAGGGCTTTTATTACACAAGAGAATGATTGGGCAGCAGATGGTTTGGATGAAGATGTCAGCTATGTCAATCTAGCCCTAATGGCCAAGTCTGATGAAACAGAGACAAGTTCCTCAAGCAATCAGGTAATCACTACAAACCTTGCACATTTATCTAAAGCTGAGTGTAATGATGCCATAAATGACATGTCTACAGAATTGTATCATTTGCGTGTTACACTTAAGTCCCTCACTAAAGAAAATGCTAAAATCAAAGAAAACAACTTGTTTTTAAGTGTGAGGAATAATGTGCTTGAGTCTCAGTTTGTTGAGTTTGAGAAACTAAAAATTGAGTGTAAGATTGCCAAGTAGGAATTAACTGAGTCCTTAAAAAAGGAAGAAATTTTGAAGAAGCAGCTCGAGCGTGAACAAGAGGTGATTAAAGCATGGAAAACATCCAGGGATGTTCATGCTCAAATCACCAAAGTTCAAGGAATTGAGTCTTTTTGTGATGAAGCCTGGAAGAAGAATAAAGAGAAACTAAAACCTATTTTGGTAGATGGGTTGTTGATAGATGTAGACTCGACGGATGAAGAGGACTATCCGTCGGATAATAAAAAGTGTTATCCGTCGAATGATAAAAATCCTCATCCGTCGGATGTAAGCAAACCCATTAGCAAAGCCAAATTAATCAAGCTAAATGAAAATTATGGGTCTGTTTCCAAGAACTTTGTTTCAGGAGAGTCAAGTCAAGCTAAGAAAGGGAAAAAGGCTAATGTTGGTCACATGACTGTCAAACAGTTAAGTGACAGACTTGAGAAAATTGAGGTAAAAATAGAGACTAAAAGGAAAAACAATAGGAATGGTAAAGTAGGGATTAACAAACACAATAACTACACACCTGATAAATATGCTCCTAGAAAAATCTGTGTCAAGTGTGGTAGTGTAAATCATTTGTCTGTTAATTATAAATATGCCATGCCTACTCCCATGTTTGTTCAGTCTCAATTTCCCAACATAAATGCCATGCCTCCATGCCTGTTAATGCTATGCCTACACAGAGTATGAATGCACAGTTTGCTAATATGCCATTTGCACCTAATCCATATTATGCTGCATACAATATGCCTCAAATGCCATTTAGCATGCCTTACTGGAATAACATGTTTACACCAAGCATGTCATTTCCTGTTAGCCATAATATGCATGATAATTCTGTTGCATTAAATGGTTTCAAAGGGCCAACCTAAATGACTAAGGAAGAATCTGAAATTCCTAAGTCAAATGAGTTAAGACCTAAGAAACAGAAGAAGAAAGCTAACAAGACAGGACCCAAGGAAACTTGGGTACCAAAATCAACTTGATTTGATTTTGATGTGTGCAGGGAAACAGAAGGAATCTTTGGTACTTGGATAGTGGTTGTTCAAGACACATGACTGGTGATTCTACCCTGCTCACAGAGTTTAAGGAGAGAGATGGCCCAAGTATTACTTTTGGAGATGACAGCAAGGGTTATACTGTGGGATATGGCTTGATTTCAAAGGATAATGTCATCATTGAAGAGGTTGCCTTAGTGGATGGTCTCAAACACAATCTGTTGAGTATCAGCCAGCTTTGTGATAAAGGCAACTCAGTAACCTTCAACAAAGAAGCCTGTATTGTGACTAATAATCAAAACAACAAAGTAGTTCTCACTGGTGTGAGAAGAGGAAATGTGTACCTAGCTGACTTCAACTCAACTAAAGCAGAATCTGTAACTTGTCTTCTCAGTAAAGCAAGTCAAGATAAAAGTTGGCTATGGCACAAGAAGTTATCCCATTTAAACTTCAAGACCATGAATGAGCTGGTAAAGAAAGAACTAGTAAGAGGCATTCCTCTAGTGGAGTTTACAAAGGATGGACTGTGTGATGCCTGCCAAAAAGGGAAGCAGATCAAAGCATCATTCAGAAAGAAACTTGATTCAGCAATTGAAGAGCCTCTGCAATTGCTTCACATGGATCTGTTTGGACCAGTCAATGTATTTTCAATTTCAAAGAAAAGATTTTGCCTAGTAATTGTAGATGATTTTTCAAAGTTCTCTTGGACATATTTCCTAAAGTCTAAAGATGAGGCTAGTGAAATCATCATCAATCACATAAGGCAAGTTAACAATCATCCTGATTTCAAAGTTAGAAGAATCAGGAGTGACAATGGAACTGAGTTCAAGAACTATGTCATGAGAGCATTTTGTGAGGAAAATGGAATCTTACAAGAGTTCTCAGCAACAAGGACTCCACAACAGAATGGAGTAGTGGAAAGGATGAACAGATCACTTATTGAAGCTGCAAGGACAATGCTTGAAGAATCAAAATTACCAACATATTTCTGGGCTGAAGCTGTAAACACTGCATGCTACACTCAGAACAACTCTTTGATTAGTCAAGCAAGATGCATGACTCCTTATCAATTGTTCAAGAACAAGAAGCCAACTCTAAAATTTCTTCATCTCTTTGGTAGTAAATGCTATATTCTGAGAAATCAAACAGATCAAAATGGGAAGTTTGATGCTAAGGCAGATGAAGGAATTTTTGTTGGATATGCTGTTGGTAAAGCATATAGAGTCTACAATCTAAGAACCAACATTGTTGTGGAATCTATACATGTTGTGTTTGATGATAAAAAGATTGAAGGACTGAAAGATGGAGATTACCATGAGAGCCTCAAATTCGACAATGTTGAGATGGTCAGTGATGAAAGTGATGATGAGAGTGATCAAGAAACAGTGTCTAAGGATAATGCAGACAAATCTACCACCAATGAAGCACAAAACTCAACATCCGTCGAGTTGCATAATGCTTCATCCGTCGGAAGGCAATCTCTGTTATCCGTTGGAAGACAACCTGCCTCATCCGTCGGTAGTAAAAATTCACCATCCGTCGGGTTATCAAAAGGAGCAGGAAGTCAAGGTAGATCACCCATAGAAAGTACCCCTTTCTCAAATCAAAGATCCACAAACTCAGGGGGAGTTTCTAGCAATCAAAACTCAATCACACATCAAGACAACAATGAGGTCTCTTTATCTAGAGCTAATCTACCTCAACTAAGGAAATGGACAAAAGATCACCCCTTTGAACTAATTATTGGTGATATTTCTTCTAGAGTTCAAACAAGGAGAGCAGCTCAGGAAGAATGTCTATACAACAGCTTTCTGTCAAAGGAAGAACCAAAGAAGGTAGAAGAAGCCTCGTTAGATCCTGATTGGATTTTAGCTATGCAGGAGGAGCTAAACCAATTTGAAAGGAATAAAGTATGAAAGCTGGTACCCAAGCCTAAAGGAAAGAAACCAATAAACACCAAATGGGTATTCAGAAACAAGATGGATGAAAATGGCATAGTAGTAAGGAACAAAGCCAGATTGGTTGCTAAAGGCTATTGCCAGCAAGAAGGAATAGATTTTGATGAAACATTTGCTCTTGTTGCAAGACTTGAAGCCATCAGAATCTTCTTAGCCTATGCAGCTCATGCCAATTTCAAGGTCTATCAAATGGATGTCAAAAGTGCCTTTCTTAATGGAGATTTGGAGGAAGAAGTATATGTTAGTCAACCTCCTGGCTTTGAAGATCCAAATTTTCCAGAGTATGTCTATTATCTACTGAAAGCACTTTATGGACTGAAGCAAGCACCTAGAGCCTGGTATGACACTTTATCAAAGTTTCTTTTGGAAAATCACTTCACAAGAGGTACTGTAGATAAAACTTTATTTTTCAGAAATGTTAATGGCTCTAGCATACTTGTTCAAATCTATGTAGATGATATTATTTTTGGCTCTACAGATGAGAAACTTTGTAAAAAGTTTGCCAAACTGATGCAAAGTAAGTATGAAATGAGTATGATGGGAGAACTAACTTACTTTCTTGGTTTACAAGTTAAACAAGTTAGTGATGGAATATTCATTAGTCAAACTAAATATATTTTTGATCTTTTAAAGAAGTTTGATCTAATGGATTGCACATCTGCAAAAACTCCCATGACCACTGCAACTAAGCTTGAATTAAACATTCCCGAAAAGTCTGTGGATATTTCAAGCTATAAAGGCATGGTTGGCTCACTTCTGTACTTAACAGCTAGTAGGCCAGATATAATGTTTGCTACATGTTTATGTGCTAGATTTCAGGCTGATCCTAGAGAATCTCACTTGATAGCTATTAAGAGAATTTTCAGATATCTCAAGCGAACACCAAAACTTGGCATTTGGTATCCTAAAGATTCTGGTTTTGATCTAACTGGTTATTTAGATGCAGATTATGCAGGTTGCAGAATTGACAGAAAAAGCATAACAGGAACTTGTCAATTTCTAGGAAACAAGCTTGTGTCCTCGTTCAGTAAAAAGCAAAATTCAGTTTCTACTTCTACATCTGAAGCTGGATATATCGCTGCTGGCAGTTGCTGTGCACAGATTTTATGGATGAAAAATCAACTGCTAGACTATGGTTTGCAAGTTGAGAGGATTCCTATTTTCTGTGATAACACAAGTGCAATTGCCATCACTGAAAATCCAGTGCAACATTCAAGGACAAAGCACATAGACATCAAGTACCATTTCATAAGGGAACATGTAATGAATGGTACTGTAGAGTTACATTTTGTTCCAAGTGAGAAGCAACTTGCAGATATCTTTACCAAGCCACTGGATGAATCCACCTTTTCAAGGTTGGTAAGTGAGTTAGGTATGCTTAATTACTCTTGAATTTATCTTAGTTATTTTGCAAGTTGAAATGTAGCCAGAAATTTAGCTGATTTTTAGTCATGGATGAAATTTTGGCTAAGTCAAAATTTGCATCTCGATGGATGACCATTATCCATCGAGTTGAGTCATCTGTCGATATACTATTTGCAAATAAAAATCAATTACTTTTCTGGAATCTTTTAAAACTCGATGGATAACAGTTTATCCTCATCCGTCGAATTGTCTAAATCTTAACCGTTAATTCCCTGAACATTATCCATCGAGTATACTTATAGTTTGTAAGCATTACACGACGGATAATGGGTTAAATTTTTACAGTTTAAACGGCTATTTTAGGCAATTTCTATTGGGTAATTTACTTTTCTTTATTATTTTCATCCGTTGTTTTTGAGATAGTATAAAAGCTTATTTCATTCCAATTATTTTCTTTTATTCTCAAATTCAACTGCTTTTATTTCATTCTCTCTCAAGCAAATATTCTCTTTCTCTTCAAGCTTTCATTCTCTAAGAATGGCACCTGTAGTAAAGATTATGTCTCAGACTGAGATCATTTATGAGAAGAACAACTTCACTGCTTTGGTCAATAAGGGTATTCGGCAATCAGAAGACTATCACAAGATGATGGACTTCGTGAAAAACTGCAAGTTAAGTTATGCCATGCTTGAATCACCCACAATTTTCTGTGAAGTTATTGAAGAGATGTGGACCACTGCAATCTACAACTCTACTGACAAAACCATCACTCTAACTATCAAAGGTAATGAGTTATGTATCAATATTGATGTGATAAAAGCATGTTTCAAAATTCCCGATGATAATGTAACTTCACCACACAATGACACTGATATTATCAATATGCTTAATTCCATGCATTATGCACTTCCTACTACTAAGCTAAGTGATATTAGAAGATTAGGTCTTAGGAAGGAATGGAGTTTCATGTGTGATGTTGTGACTAAAGTTTTCTGTGGAAAAATCAGTAATTTTGATTATGTGAACATTTCCATGCTTAACATGCTATACATGCTAGTTACAGATAAATTTTACAATTTCAGTGACCTTGTCTTGTATGAGTTAGGTTTTAAACTAGGTGAGTTAGCCAAAAGGGGCAAGAATGTATATTATGCTAGATTTTTCATGATATTGGCTAACCATCTTTGTCAAAAGATTATACTTGAGAACCCAAACAACAAATTAGCTTGTTGGGTTCAAGAGAGAAGAATCATTGTAGATTTGAACAGAGCCAACCATCATAGGGATGTGCCAATGTTCTACTTTCCTGTAATGCAGACACCTCAGGTAAGTGAGGTAAGTTCATCCATACCCTCAACTATTCCAATCTCCTCAATTTCTTTGAGTTCAGGAGTAGCTATGGCAACTGTGACAATGACCAAACAGTTGCCTACCAAAGCTGCCAAAACAACTGTAATTTCTAAATCCAAGTCAAAGAAAACCCCCTCTAGTATCTCTCAAAAGGTACCAGTTGAAAAATCTACCAAAGCCAAAGAGGGGAGTGTGAAGGAGGGTCAGTTAGGTGAGGGAAGGGGTGAACATCAAAGAAACCCCAAGGATAAGGTTGGAGAGTTGAGTGAATCCCAGCCTAGCCACACTGCAGTTTCCCAACAAACTGCAGTGCTTAAAAAGGACAAAAGCTCACTTCTAGCTGCATCCTCCCAAAAGGATGTGGCTATTGAACAAAGCTCTCAGCCAAGAGCACAGGCCAAAAAGGTTAGGGACACAAGCTCACCCCAAACTTACACAAGAAAGAAGAAATCCAAAACCATTGGGGATGCACAGGGCACCCACACAGTGCAAACTGGTGCTAAAGACACAGTCCCTGCACTTTCTCAAATTCAGTTTGATGTGGCTCCAATAAATGTGGAGTCACAGCCAAAATCTCTTATAATAGAAGCCTCTGAAACACCATACTCACCAACAAACTCTCTGGAAGTGGATATGATAAACACTTCAATTCCTGATTCCCCTTCTTTAACTCTGTTGGGGAAGCCAAAATCTAGTGCAAGTGAGCATCATCTTTTAGATTATTTGTTGGCTCACTTGCCAATTCTTTCAGATACTATTGTGACATCTGTGCCTCAAATAACTTCAATCAACACAGAGTCAACAATAGTTTCTCTTCCCACCTCATTCATTTCTACTCTCTTGATGGATATTGCTCATCCGTCGAGTAGTGATTGTATCCCGATGGATAAGCTTAACAGCAGTTATCCGTCGAATAGCTTTACCACTCACCCGATGGATATCACTTATCCGTCAAGTGTCTCTGCACAACTTCAAACTTCAATTATTTCTAGTGCAGAAGATTTAGTGGTAATACAGTCACTCTTGGGACTGAGAGAGGAGAGTGCATTGAGTGAGAGGCTGGGTTGCTCCCAGGCAAAAGGAGAGGAAAAGAGTGAATCTCAGCAATCCATTTATTCAGGATTGGCAAAAGTGAGTGAGAGGAGTCCCACCTTAGTAGGTGAAGGTGAGGGTGTGAGGGTGGGGAGCCAGGGTGAGACCCTAATACAACAAAAGAGAGATTATGAGAGAAAGGCAGGTACAGGAGAAATAAGGGTGGATCCATCCATTGCTAGTGAGTCAATGATTGCGGAGATGCTGAAAAGGGAAGACAATTTCAGCAACATTACAAAGCTGAAATTGATAACATTTCCTTGGATGCTGACACTTTTACTCATCCTGTGTCATCCAATCAATTGTTGGCTGCTCAGGGCAATGTGGAGGCAGAACAGACTTTGAATTTAGTACACACCTCAGAATCTCTTCAAAGAAATAAAGCTGTTGTCAATATGATGCCTTCTCAAGCTGGTGAGCCATCTGAAGAATTTGGAGTAAATTCTAATGATGATGACTCTGTTTCTCTGGATGGAAGCATGAACTTAGGGGGAGATGAACGCCCAAGTTCTGTTTTAAATTTACCTGGATGGGCATGTACAAAGTAATCTACACCAGGATAATTTGGTGTATCTTTGGTCAAGCAAGTGATGGCTATTCAAAAGGCCCTTCAGGAAACTTCAGATGCTGGTACCAAGGCTATTCTTCAAGCTCACCTAGACTCTCTACATCTCATGAAGATCCAGCACTACATGAAGATCCAGCACTTAAGACAGAATCTGTGTGGATGAACTAAAAAGAGATATAGCTGACTTGAAAACTTATAATTCTGAGAAGCTGTATTCAGTAATGCCATATGGTACCATGCAAGATCTATTACTGAGACTAAGGAGAGAATCAGATTCTGAAAAGAAGCTAGCCAAGCTGGAAGACAGAGTTCAAGTTATTGAGAATTCAGTGGCTATCCTTCTTTAAAATCAACAGACTCAGAAAAATTTTCTCATGCAACTGGCTAAAGCACAAGGCCTAACTCCTCAACTTGATGATAACAAAAAGGGGGAGAGAGAATCAAGTAAGGGGGAGAAAGGACCAACTGAGGGGGAGAAACTTCAAGTACAAATCAGTAAAGTAATTGTACCTTCAATTACTGTCTCCAAGCCAACAGTTGCAGATGGTATAGATCTAATTAAAGCAGCAACAGCAAATTTGAAAGTTGCTGAAAAAGGAAAGTTGAGTTTGATCAACTGGAATAAGATTGATGAGGAGATACATAAAAAGTTTGAACTAGTCAAGGAGCCAGTTAAGTCAGCCATCCATCACTCTCATGTCAAGCCAATTAGTGTGAATGAGATGAGTATGAACTATCTGGAAAAAGGACAATCTTCCTGTGTAACACCCCCAGATCCGGGGTCGGGGATCCGGGTCGTCACGAGTTCCATTTCCCTTAATAACACCCAATCTTAATAATTACTCAACTACTCTGTACTGTGACCCCATAATAAACACACACACCACACGTTATAGTCTCAGAGATGAACATCCAAAAATAACCACAAGTCATTTTATTCCACAATTATCTGCCAATACACCTTAAAAGGTTTTCTGAATAAATTTACATTTCTTTGCCATTATTACAATTCATAAATATAAATAAATCTGGTCCATCAAAAGTTGAAAGCCTAGCCTATTGGTAGTTCCTACCTCAGCTACGGCGGCATCAATGCTTCTAGAAAACTGCGGAACGTCTCCTAATCGCTTGCGAATCGGGAGCTTGGTTCTGTTCATCTTTTCTATCTGTTGTTGTGTGATGAAAGAAGAAAGCAAGGGTGAGCAGCAAGCCCACCAAAATAATATGTATAATGATTAATAGTATATGAGTCTACTCATAATACTCATGAAAATCTTGGTCAAAAGAAATGAACCAAGTTTGATATCTTAATACGATGAAGTCGCAAAATATTCAGTATATATACATATATACTTTTCAAAATGATGGAAGTCCTCTTCCATGCATAATATACACAAAGTCCCATTGTATAACTGTATAAAAATATCGTTGCAAGGTGATCTCATATATCTAACCTTGTCTCAACGTTTTTCTGAAAATCTTTGTCATTCATAAGACAATTATTAATTAGATATAAGTTTAAAAGATGAAGTTACCAAATACTTCGCTACACTTATATCATTCCCAAATACTACTTGAACTACCACCGTTCAAGTTATAATCAATTTCAAAAGTTCATCCCACTGATGAGACCACAAGATAAGACTTGAATAGATTCAATCTTTGAAATATTATTGAATGAAAAAGTTATGAGATACTTTATTTAGCCCCGATATATATATATATCCACATATATATATCCCTTTAAACATTTCCTGGAACCTCTGTTATGCAAAGTATGAACAGAGTTTAAAACATCCAATGAATTTTGGAAAGGAAAAGAATTTTGGCATAAACCCGATATCTCGCTGATCAGGCAAAGATACCAATAAGTAACCTTTTCTACTAGTAGATGGACGAATTCCCCACTGGTCATCACCCTGGTCATAATTAAGACCTATGCTGGACTGCCACTCAGCCACCTATGCATTTGATGGACTCCCACTGAGCCACTTACACAATAATAGACCGTACCTCGGCCTGTCGCTTATGCCGACTCAATGAGAGGGGCTTACTTCCCGAACTTTGGGCAAGTAATCAATTCATTTACCAAATCTGCAACCTTGTTGCGAATATAAAATACACCACAGAGCCGGATTTCCCAGGTTTTGAGCGGGTATTTAAATCCCCTTTAAAAAGGAAGATCTTAAATATAAAAATGAGTTTTGGGATCCGCTCTGACTTTTAAAAACCATTTTGAAGACTCGAAAACACTTTAAAGAGTGTTTGGAGTAAGGCTGATTTAATGAAGTAAATCAGTCCCCAGAATATTAGAAAATATCTGAATATTATTAATTAAATAATATTCCCATGAAGAATAGTCTTTATAAAAATAATTGAAGTAGAAGTATTAAAATTTATACTTGAAACGAGTATTAAATAACCAAAGATATACTTATATGAAAGTATTATCTTTATTTGAATAATCGAAAATAAGTTTGATTATTAACACCTTATTCTTTAATAAAATAAAGAATATATTTCAGCAAATAATCGGAGTCATAGATCCTCAAATGAATATTCAATTAATATTCAATAAATAAAATAAACTGAGTCATAATACCTCGAATGAATATTATAAATAATATTCATTAAATAAAATAAAGGAGTCATAAGTCCTCCGATGAATATTCAAATCATATTGAAATAATAAAATAAACTGAGTCATAACCCTCGAATGAATATTCAAATAATATTCATTAAATAATATAAAAGAGTCTTAAGTCCTCGAATGAATATTCAAAATAATATTCATTAAATAATATAAAGGAGTCATACGCCTTCGAATAATATTCGAAATAATACTCGATAATAAAATAAAGTTTAAAGTTATCGAATAAACCTTATTCGATTAATAGTTTGGAAAAACTATAACCATATATATATATAAATATATATATATATATATATATCCATATCCATATAAACTCTACTCGGGATCCTCGACTCCCGGTTTTAGAAAATATTTTCACCTTTGGGTCCCTATACTAAGGGTGTATGCAAGATACCGCTATCCTCTAGCATAGGTATTATCAACTGAACCAACAGATATATATTTCAAGAATATGAAACAGGCATGCATATATACCATATCACATGCTACAATATATCGCAAGAATTTGCTAAATAACCAACATGCATCTATCGCAAGATAATGCATATACAAGCGTATACATCACAACAACAGTATAACGGATAGAATACTTGCCTGAGTGCTCCCGGATAGACTTACGCTTAGAGTGGGTCCGATAACCTATAAACAACAACATAAGTCGGAATTAAACCCCGGTCGCTTAAGAAACTAGACTTTAACCATTTAGAGTCCTAATGTTCGCTTTCGCGCTTAACGGTTTACTTAAGTCGCTCGAGTACTCTCGGCTCCACCATTTTTAATAAATTAACCATTAAGGGTTTTATGGAGATTCTTTCGCGAGTACCTTACCAACTACCTAATCCACCTTACATAATTGTTTCATACTCCAATTAGTCCTTTAAGGTCTTTAACCAAGGTTTCAAAGTAAGGCGAGGGGAAATGTTTCGTTCGCGAAACGCCGTTACTTAAAACGGTCGTTTTTCCTAAACCGTACATCGGAATCAAACGAACTACATATCAAAACGAAGCTCGTAACATGAGCTATCTAAACATGGCAGTGGTCATAATCTAGCAGTGGGTTCTCGGGTCCTAATGTTATGCACAAAAACAGTCCAAAGAAAATCGGACATTACGACGGCTATGTTTACGCGATTTCCCAAAATTTTACCAACCAATTCAACCACCAATCAATCCCAATTCACAACCCAATCAAAACTCCATTCATACTTTATCATAACAGCCCCAACAACTCAACATTAACAATTTATACTATTCTTTATCATGAATTTAAACTACACTTAAGTTCATTAATCAACAACCAAGATTTACAACTCCAAAAACAACCCAAAACCAACTAATCTCTACATACACAACCATCAAGCCTCTCATGAACTATATTACTCATATTATGCTCTTAACATTCAATAACAAATCTTGGTTAAGAGATTATACCTTCCTTGAAACTTTTAATCCATGAAAGATCCTTGGAATGTCCATGGAAGCCTTAATATATGCTTAAGCTACCTTGACCTTGCAAATAAAATCAAGAATCACAAATTTGTTCTTGAAAGTTACTATTCACCCTAAACTAAAATGATTTGTTTGAGATAGAAAACCTTTGATTCAAGCACTCAAACTACTTGCTCTTCTTAGTTATGAAATATAGGATCCAAAGAAACAAACCTTATAATTTTCCATGGAGTATAGCTTGTGTTTTGAATTTCTAATTCACCATTTTGGTGAAAAATTCGAAATGAAGAAGATGAAAAGGGGGGAGAGAGAAGCTTGCTTTGTTTTCTTGATCTTTGTGCATAAAAATCTTGGTTGATATCCTTTTGTTTTGTTAATTACCTTTTAACCATGGTAAAATTTGTGTGGCTTGAAATCAACCAACAATACCTTCCCTTTGGTCATGCTTATGTCATCCTCCTATGTCATCTTCCCACACTTGTCATCTTCTTGTTGGTGTGGTGACATCATCATCACTAACCTCTTTGATTAGCTCTTAATTACTTGGCTAATGACCGCTGATCTGTTATACGGTTCACTTAACTTTCGTTCTCGTTTATCGTTTGAGGGATCATACCCGGGATCTTATTACTTGGGTTCCCTTAACCTTTCTCAATACATTATATTCCTTTTATGATCCTCTCTTATAATCCTTGAATTTAAATCCTTTTAATCATGTTACCTTATACTCAATTCTCTCCGTATCTAGTGGATTTCCGGGAAAAATCAAAGTGTTCGGAATTGGATTCTGACGATCTTTACATACACTTATATCCCATATAAAGTACTAATAAAATCTCAGAATATCCATATCAGAACCCCTACATAGTGTGGCATGAAAAATTTTCTCGTTCAGCAAAAACACTATTCATAAGGGTTTCAAAATTTCTCAAAAATTGGGGTTATTACAGTCTCCCCTCCTTAAAAGGATTCCGTCCCGGAATCAAATAGAAAACAAATGGGGATACTTTCTTAGCATTACATTTTCTAACTCTCAAGTAAATTTTCCCACATTGTGGTTCTTCCATCAAACTCCGAATAGTTTGATAACCCTTCTCCAAAGCACTTGTTCCCTTTTCATTCTATAACCCTTCCTGGTTGCTCCATATAGGTTACGTCGGGTTACATATCTATGCGCTCATATGCCTCTATTTATCTGGCATCTGAATTTCACTTCCTTAACATTGATACGTGAAACACGTTACGACCTGCTACATGTTCGGGGTTGGGGCTAGCTCATATGCTAACTTCCCAAACGTCTTAATATATCCAAGGGTCCAACAAATTGTAGACTTAGCTTTCCTTCCTTTCCGAACCTCATCAATCCTTTCCAAGGGATACCTATAACATTATAGGTCCCCTATTTCATACTCTTTGTCCTTTCGTGTCAAATCAACATACTTATCATGTCCATCTTGGGCTACTACCAGCCGTCCTCTGATTAGATCTATCATACCCTTGGTCCTTTGGACTACTGCGGGTCCGAGCATCTTGCGCTCTACAACTTCATCCTAACATAAGGGAGATCGACATTGTCTTCCTTCAAGGATCTCATAAGGCGACATCTCGATAATGACATATGATCTATTGTCGTAAGATAACTCAATCCGAATTAAGTGATCATTCCAAATTCTTTCAAGTCTATTACACAGACTCTCATCATAGCTTCCAATCATTAGAGCTCTTGCTTCTCAATACCCATTCTTTTCCAGTTCGTAATCGCTATCACCTTCCGTTCCTAATATTATACTGGTTATACTTTTGCTCGTTATCGTTCTATAACCTTTTAATAACCACGTCAACCTTAGTATCACGAACGTGTTCCCATTCCGCATACTACCACCACTTTATTACTCCTTTTTCAGTTGTTTCTATTTTCCGGAATTTGATCAATCAAATAGAAGTAAAGGAATTTGTTGAGAGATCACTATGATCACGAACACTTGTCCTATTGCATAGTTAGTACAGAAGGTGGCCAGCCTTTAGTACTTGACAAGCAATTAAACAATAGATGGTATCCTACTAGGCTTCTATCACACAGATAGATAGTCATTCGGCAATACCTCCCCTTTCTGGAAGGGTTGTTCTTCTCAGATTACATGAAATGAAAAGAAGAGAAAAGAACGAACTGAAGAGAATTGTATATTCATAAAAAAAATTTATTGCCATAAAATATCTGGCTTGGAATCTACCTCTGAACTATAGAGGTTTGTCATAGAAGAACAAAACATATATGTATTTATATCAACAACAAGTATTATAGCATCGCATTTCACGTGCCTAAATATTTTCGCTATCCCGTCCATCATTCTATGGACCCACACTCTTCCTCGAGCTTATACATAATCACCTTTGAAACTCCCTTGATATCGAAAATCGAATCTGGGATCTCATTCTAGACATCATCGTTAATAGAATTCTATGCTTGCACCGCAACCTTCCTCATATAGTAATACGACTCTCTTTTCATAAGAGGGAATAAATATTCAATAGGTAGATACTCTACTTAATTAGTCTATCAATGATAACTTATACACTACCACTACCCGATTAGTGGTACTCAATCTCAACACCCATTCCAATACAACTCTCACGGTTGTAACCAGCTCATTACTCGCAGAATCATTGCTGCCTTACTATGGTCCACAACTGAACTACTGTCATCATTCACTTTCCATGAAATCTTAATATTTAACCATACAGAGTCCATATATGTCGTATCTAATTCTTCTAAGGAGTTAACATAATCACCATTCTTGATTCATGGAGTACACTCCTGATTCTGACATACATACATGACATGAAGCAGATAAAATTGCAGAAGAGTTTCGCTCAAAGCAACGATAGCAGGTTAATACCATTCTAAATCATATGCCTTAAATAGAAGACTTACTCAAAGGTTCGTCTAGTCCTTTTGGAAACATGGTCCTGGCTTATCCCAAGATAGGACCTCCTAAGATAGATAGCCCGTTCATGGCGATTACACGAATTAAACCTTTACCAACTACTATTACGGTTGGGTATTGCACAGTCATCAGAAGAAATGTCAATCATCCAAACCATAATTCAACCTTCACATTTTTAACCATCATCACTGTTTTCTTTTGGCACACGCGCCTATAATTATCCACTTACCTTTAAAGTGTCGGCCACCTCTTTGGCCTTTCCTGATAGTAAAATTTCCTTACAGTCAATGTCATTTTAACCACCTCCAAATAAATTTTCTACCTTATTTCCGATCACTGCTTGAGTGAAGATGTTTTCCTTAAAATCAGATGGGAAAAAAAATATCACCATTTTTCCATAAGTTATTGCCTCAGTCTTTAGAGGCTAATCACTGTCAAGACTGACTCTCAATCATACTTAGAACATCTTTTATCTTAAGTCCTAATTGCCCTGAACAATTTCGACCATTACTGGTTCGATCCATACTTTCTCGTGGTTTAACACGTGCCCCACTTGGCATCATTATAATTACGTCATATTTCCTTTATCCACATTTTTATTCCTGAGAATTTTGAATATTACCTTTCTCCTTGGAAACCTCTAAGGTTATCCTTCAATCGTTCCTCCTGTGTTCCCTAAATACAGGGCATATCAAAATACCATTTACTATTACTAGAACCATTGTCTATATATTTCTGAAAATTTCTCCACTAATTCTTAAAGGTTATTGTTACCTTAACCCTTTCCAAATCATACTGTCAAAACTCATACCGTCCCTATTAAGGGTGAAATGCAAACCTTTATGCATTCCCCTAGGATTCATTTTAAGTTACCGATGTTCTAGCCTTAATTCCACCTTTAAAAGGTACCTGCATCCTTCTATGGATAACCCAAGTCATATATCCCTGATAAGGGTGTCCTATTCAATCATTCCCACCTCGATAGTCTATACCTAACTTCATAATAACATCCTTATTCAAATTGAGGTCAATCCATATGGCCTCCAAAAGATAACAATGGTCATCCGCTTTTCTTTCCTGATTTGGTAATGATAACATGGATGTTCTGGAAGATATTGGTCATGTTCAACGTGAACCTCTTCTTAATAATTCCTTATTTACTTTTGTTGTTTATCTCCACAGTCATCTCAATGTTGGGATATCTCTCATACCTGGCGTCTCCCTTTCTGGGTATCGAGCCACCGGTCTTACATTTCACATTATTGAAGGTCACTTCCTTCATCCAATTTTTTTTTTTCCTGATTTCTTACTTTCTTGTCTCCTCAGTCTATCCGTGTCTCAATATTTATCCTTCGAACTATCTCAAGGTTTCCTCGAATCCTCCCAACTTAAAGGGGGTACAATATATGTATCTCTTATGCCTTCAACCATCAATTTTAACTCATGGTGGATCATCATCATCCTGACGATTACATACTTTTCTATTTCTATTGCTATGAGTCTTTAGGGTTTCCTCATACCCGACTCCCTTATCATACCTCAAACTCTTTTGCCTTTATATCCCTTTCCACTTCAGTCCCTTTTTATTTCCCTTTCTCTTATCATTATTTCATGAACCAACACAACATAAGCATTGATTTCAAACATCCCGTCATTCCAGATTCGTGTCCTTAGAACGAATCTTGACAACTTTTATAACTTAAATTCACAATTCATCATACTCGTCTGCCTTTGTTCTGGCTCTAAAGCTTTTACACTCTCTCCATAACCTTGGGAATTACTTTCCCGAAAACAATTGGCTGAACTTTAATCAGTTTATCATAACCTCTGGCTCCGTACCTTTCTTGGTCTTTCACCAGCGGGTGGCCTCTCTCTTAGGAGGGTAAGTGACAAAAACAGTCCTTTGTGGTTCGTCAATCATTTAGAATCTCAAATGATTCCTATATTTCCTTTAGCCAGGCTCTTGCCTCGACTAGGTCAACTTGTTCCTTGGAACTCTGAGAGCTTAACGCTTTAAAGGTCATGAAAGAATTTCCTGCCGCATTGTCCCCTCAGGGTGGTGGTTGGGGATAATAGTCTAAGTTCTCTTTAGACAGGTCCATGAATTGCCATATTGGAGTACCGTCTCGGGTCTCCTTTCCTTACTCGACTTTCCATTTCCTTAGTATGGAATGTTTCATCCTTCTCCCATACTTGGGGTTATCTTGTACGTTAAAATCCTCATTTTCCACTTCATTATGTTATGGGTTCCTTCTATCTTGATGGCGTCCTCCCTGACTATCACATTCAGGGTTTGCTCTAACTCTTATTCCTCAAACTAGCTTTCATCTAAGATTTCATCTTTAAGCTCTTAAACATTTGGAACCCCAAATTCTATAGGAATACCTCATTATTCCCTTACCATCTTTCTCGATATTAATCTTTTATCTAATTGTTGGCTCTCTGCCTTCATTCATAACTTTTTCTGGCACAATATGATCTTTTCCAATAATTCGAGCTGTATTGCAATCTCAAACAGCTTTTCGGTACCGGCTCCGGTTACCTTCACTTTTATTTCCATTTTCTCAAAATCTCTTATAAACTCTCCAAAAGACATTATCATCTTGAGTCTCTCCTTTTTACTAAGGGCATCAGCCACCATATTGGCTTTCCCCGAATGATAAAGAATCTCCCAATCATTATTCTTGATTAGCTCTAACTGCCTCCTCTGGCATATATTGAGCTCTTTCTACGTAAAAAGGTACTAGAGCTCCTATGGTTTGTGTAAATCTTGCACTTCTCTCCATACAATTAGTGCCTCCAATCTTTAGGGTAAAACTATTGCCACGAGCCTAAGCTCATGGGCGGTGATATCAAATTTCATATTACCTTAATTGTCTTGACGCAGACGCGATTATCTTGCTGTGCTAAGAAGCACCCTAATTCCTTATGCGAAGCGTCACTTACAAATCACAAAATCTCCTTTTTCATCCGGCAATGCCAGCATAGGGGCCATCACCAACCTCTGCTTCAGTTCTTGAAAGCTGTTCTCGCATTTCTCTGTCCATTCGAACTTCTCAGTCTTACGAGTAAGCCGCGTTAAAGGGGTTACTATCTTTACAAACTTGAACGAACCTCCGGTAGTGACCGGCCAATCCTACCTCTGGTAGTCGACCTAACCATGGTCATCAATTCATCAGTGGTCCTTTATCCAATCTTGTCAGGATCCTCCATGGGATCCTCCTCAACAACTATCCCTCTAGGACAACATCCTCAACCGCTACATCCTCAATATCAACATCATCCGGTCCCGCGTTAGGATGCTCTATCGGATCCATAATCTGATCCCCAATAAATAATAAAACATCATCGCGTTGATGTTCCTCAACTTCAGGGTTCGGAGTCCCGCTACCATATACGATAACGAACTACGCTTCTATCGCTACATTTATAAGGGTTCCCATAAGGGTTTTAACTGTCAGTACTACGTTAGGTAGTCCGACTATGAACTTGGCAAGAGTTCTTATTATCTTAGTGAACTTATTATCTTAACGTCCCATCATCTCTGAGGTTTATAACGCTTAGCTCTGATACCATTTCTGTAACACCCCCAGATCCGGGGTCGGGGATCCGGGTCGTCACGAGTTCCATTTCCCTTAATAACACCCAATCTTAATAATTACTCAACTACTCTGTACTGTGACCCCATAATAAACACACACACCACACGTTATAGTCTCAGAGATGAACATCCAAAAATAACCACAAGTCATTTTATTCCACAATTATCTGCCAATACACCTTAAAAGGTTTTCTGAATAAATTTACATTTCTTTGCCATTATTACAATTCATAAATATAAATAAATCTGGTCCATCAAAAGTTGAAAGCCTAGCCTATTGGTAGTTCCTACCTCAGCTACGGCGGCATCAATGCTTCTAGAAAACTGCGGAACGTCTCCTAATCGCTTGCGAATCGGGAGCTTGGTTCTGTTCATCTTTTCTATCTGTTGTTGTGTGATGAAAGAAGAAAGCAAGGGTGAGCAGCAAGCCCACCAAAATAATATGTATAATGATTAATAGTATATGAGTCTACTCATAATACTCATGAAAATCTTGGTCAAAAGAAATGAACCAAGTTTGATATCTTAATGCGATGAAGTCGCAAAATATTCAGTATATATACATATATACTTTTCAAAATGATGGAAGTCCTCTTCCATGCATAATATACACAAAGTCCCATTGTATAACTGTATAAAAATATCGTTGCAAGGTGATCTCATATATCTAACCTTGTCTCAACGTTTTTCTGAAAATCTTTGTCATTCATAAGACAATTATTAATTAGATATAAGTTTAAAAGATGAAGTTACCAAATACTTCGCTACACTTATATCATTCCCAAATACTACTTGAACTACCACCGTTCAAGTTATAATCAATTTCAAAAGTTCATCCCACTGATGAGACCACAAGATAAGACTTGAATAGATTCAATCTTTGAAATATTATTGAATGAAAAAGTTATGAGATACTTTATTTAGCCCCGATATATATATATATCCACATATATATATCCCTTTAAACATTTCCTGGAACCTCTGTTATGCAAAGTATGAACAGAGTTTAAAACATCCAATGAATTTTGGAAAGGAAAAGAATTTTGGCATAAACCCGATATCTCGCTGATCAGGCAAAGATACCAATAAGTAACCTTTTCTACTAGTAGATGGACGAATTCCCCACTGGTCATCACCCTGGTCATAATTAAGACCTATGCTGGACTGCCACTCAGCCACCTATGCATTTGATGGACTCCCACTGAGCCACTTACACAATAATAGACCGTACCTCGGCCTGTCGCTTATGCCGACTCAATGAGAGGGGCTTACTTCCCGAACTTTGGGCAAGTAATCAATTCATTTACCAAATCTGCAACCTTGTTGCGAATATAAAATACACCACAGAGCCGGATTTCCCAGGTTTTGAGCGGGTATTTAAATCCCCTTTAAAAAGGAAGATCTTAAATATAAAAATGAGTTTTGGGATCCGCTCTGACTTTTAAAAACCATTTTGAAGACTCGAAAACACTTTAAAGAGTGTTTGGAGTAAGGCTGATTTAATGAAGTAAATCAGTCCCCAGAATATTAGAAAATATCTGAATATTATTAATTAAATAATATTCCCATGAAGAATAGTCTTTATAAAAATAATTGAAGTAGAAGTATTAAAATTTATACTTGAAACGAGTATTAAATAACCAAAGATATACTTATATGAAAGTATTATCTTTATTTGAATAATCGAAAATAAGTTTGATTATTAACACCTTATTCTTTAATAAAATAAAGAATATATTTCAGCAAATAATCGGAGTCATAGATCCTCAAATGAATATTCAATTAATATTCAATAAATAAAATAAACTGAGTCATAATACCTCGAATGAATATTATAAATAATATTCATTAAATAAAATAAAGGAGTCATAAGTCCTCCGATGAATATTCAAATCATATTGAAATAATAAAATAAACTGAGTCATAACCCTCGAATGAATATTCAAATAATATTCATTAAATAATATAAAAGAGTCTTAAGTCCTCGAATGAATATTCAAAATAATATTCATTAAATAATATAAAGGAGTCATACGCCTTCGAATAATATTCGAAATAATACTCGATAATAAAATAAAGTTTAAAGTTATCGAATAAACCTTATTCGATTAATAGTTTGGAAAAACTATAACCATATATATATATAAATATATATATATATATATATCCATATCCATATAAACTCTACTCGGGATCCTCGACTCCCGGTTTTAGAAAATATTTTCACCTTTGGGTCCCTATACTAAGGGTGTATGCAAGATACCGCTATCCTCTAGCATAGGTATTATCAACTGAACCAACAGATATATATTTCAAGAATATGAAACAGGCATGCATATATACCATATCACATGCTACAATATATCGCAAGAATTTGCTAAATAACCAACATGCATCTATCGCAAGATAATGCATATACAAGCGTATACATCACAACAACAGTATAACGGATAGAATACTTGCCTGAGTGCTCCCGGATAGACTTACGCTTAGAGTGGGTCCGATAACCTATAAACAACAACATAAGTCGGAATTAAACCCCGGTCGCTTAAGAAACTAGACTTTAACCATTTAGAGTCCTAATGTTCGCTTTCGCGCTTAACGGTTTACTTAAGTCGCTCGAGTACTCTCGGCTCCACCATTTTTAATAAATTAACCATTAAGGGTTTTATGGAGATTCTTTCGCGAGTACCTTACCAACTACCTAATCCACCTTACATAATTGTTTCATACTCCAATTAGTCCTTTAAGGTCTTTAACCAAGGTTTCAAAGTAAGGCGAGGGGAAATGTTTCGTTCGCGAAACGCCGTTACTTAAAACGGTCGTTTTTCCTAAACCGTACATCGGAATCAAACGAACTACATATCAAAACGAAGCTCGTAACATGAGCTATCTAAACATGGCAATGGTCATAATCTAGCAGTGGGTTCTCGGGTCCTAATGTTATGCACAAAAACAGTCCAAAGAAAATCGGACATTACGACGGCTATGTTTACGCGATTTCCCAAAATTTTACCAACCAATTCAACCACCAATCAATCCCAATTCACAACCCAATCAAAACTCCATCCATACTTTATCATAACAGCCCCAACAACTCAACATTAACAATTTATACTATTCTTTATCATGAATTTAAACTACACTTAAGTTCATTAATCAACAACCAAGATTTACAACTCCAAAAACAACCCAAAACCAACTAATCTCTACATACACAACCATCAAGCCTCTCATGAACTATATTACTCATATTATGCTCTTAACATTCAATAACAAATCTTGGTTAAGAGATTATACCTTCCTTGAAGCTTTTAATCCATGAAAGATCCTTGGAATGTCCATGGAAGCCTTAATATATGCTTAAGCTACCTTGACCTTGCAAATAAAATCAAGAATCACAAATTTGTTCTTGAAAGTTACTATTCACCCTAAACTAAAATGATTTGTTTGAGATAGAAAACCTTTGATTCAAGCACTCAAACTACTTGCTCTTCTTAGTTATGAAATATAGGATCCAAAGAAACAAACCTTATAATTTTCCATGGAGTATAGCTTGTGTTTTGAATTTCTAATTCACCATTTTGGTGAAAAATTCGAAATGAAGAAGATGAAAAGGGGGAGAGAGAAGCTTGCTTTGTTTTCTTGATCTTTGTGCATAAAAAGCTTGGTTGATATCCTTTTGTTTTGTTAATTACCTTTTAACCATGGTAAAATTTGTGTGGCTTGAAATCAACCAACAATACCTTCCCTTTGGTCATGCTTATGTCATCCTCCTATGTCATCTTCCCACACTTGTCATCTTCTTGTTGGTGTGGTGACATCATCATCACTAACCTCTTTGATTAGCTCTTAATTACTTGGCTAATGACCGCTGATCTGTTATACGGTTCACTTAACTTTCGTTCTCGTTTATCGTTTGAGGGATCATACCCGGGATCTTATTACTTGGGTTCCCTTAACCTTTCTCAATACATTATATTCCTTTTATGATCCTCTCTTATAATCCTTGAATTTAAATCCTTTTAATCATGTTACCTTATACTCAATTCTCTCCGTATCTAGTGGATTTCCGGGAAAAATCAAAGTGTTCGGAATTGGATTCTGACGATCTTTACATACACTTATATCCCATATAAAGTACTAATAAAATCTCAGAATATCCATATCAGAACCCCTACATAGTGTGGCATGAAAAGTTTTCTCGTTCAGCAAAAACACTATTCATAAGGGTTTCAAAATTTCTCAAAAATTGGGGTTATTACATCCTGCATCAAGTCTCCAAAGGCTGAAACAATTCTTAAACCAAGGGCAAATTATCCATAATCATCTTGGAAGAACCCTATGGACACTGTGTATGAGACACCCAAGCCTGATAAAAAGAAGCTTCTATCAAGATCTATTGTATTCTATAAAGATCCAGCTGATTCAGCTTCAAAAAGGAGAATTGCTAAGATATTCAGAAATGGAAAGGAAATTTGTGTGATAGCTGGACATCCACAATTTGCTCAAGCAAAGAAAGAAGAAAAAGTCAGATTAAAGAAGGAAAAGAGGCAAGCTGCTCTAGATGCAAAGAAGTCTAAACAAAAGAAAGAACAAATTGCTATCTTGGCCAAGCTACTGGCTGTAAACTCTTCTCAACAAATTCCCTCTCAACCATCTGAAGCTGCTGAATCAAAGAAGAAAATTGAAGAACAGAAGAAATCCCCAAGGAAGAAAGAATTGGCTAGAAGAACAAAAAGGAAACTGGATGTTGTTGACAAGGAATTGGAAGATCAATTTCCTAAGGAATCTACACTAGCTACAACTCAAGCATCAAAGCCCTCTGTGGTATTTGAAGACATAAGGGTGGTGGATCCCTATAGGAACATACATGGTGAACCTATTGTGCCAAAGGATGAGCCAATAGAGTGGGATAACATACCAATTCTGACTTCAACTTACCAATCCTTAGCAAGCCAAAAAGGACAAAGTCAAGGGCAGTCAAGAAAGTGAAGCTGTCACCTCTCAAATCCAAGTCAGTAGTTAAAGCTCAACCCAAGGTCAACAGGGGAGACTACTTGTACTTGTGTGACATCAAAGAATTTTCAGATCTAAATCTTTATCTAGGATGAACTGGATGAAGTAAGGACAATTGATGCATATAGAAGCCTACCTGAAAGGTTGGTGTTCAAGTACAAAGGAGGAAGGGAGATTCAGTGGCCACTTCACAGGATTCTTCAAGAAAGCCAAGCTGTGCTGATTAAAGTCTATTCATCCTTCAAGAAAAACTTTGGGTTCAATGTAACTGCAAGAAGACTAGTATTGAAGATGATTGAAGAGCTAAGGAGTGTTAGAGCTAAGGATGCACTCCCAAAGACACTAATCATCCCATATACAGGGAGAAGAGTGCATCTAATGCCCTACTGGCTGATGGAGTTCATGGATGACAAGGGTGTGAAAAGATTCTTTAGATTAGAAGACCAACTGAGTATCTCTAGCAATGAGACTCTCTTGGAAATACAAGAAAAGCTAGATCTCTCAGAATCTGATGAACTGGAATTCCACAGGCAGCTCCAGAATCAAATTGAGGAAAATAACAGAAAGCTTGGAAGAAGATCCAGACCTTCAAGGAACTAGAAAAATCTGCTCAGGCTAAAGGAGCATCTTGAATTGACTGTGAGCCAAACCTTGTACATTTTGTTTAATTGAAGCACTTTCAGTTTATCTACTTATCTTTAAAGATGTATGTTCAGGATGTTTTGTTATCATCAAGTATCTCTTAATTTATGGCTACAATTCCAGTAGACATAAATTGGGGGAGATTGTTGTGCATATGTTGTGTACTTGATGATTACATAAACAAAACATCTAAGTAGAATTTACTTAGTGAAATTATGCAGCACTCGACGGATAAGAATTATAGTCCCTACGGATAACTCATTATAGTCCCGACGGATGATTAACTTATTATCCATCGAGTGAGTAGCTTATGTAATAATAAGTTTGTAGCACAGTTATGTATGCACCTTTGTATAGAATATGTAGTAGCATATAAGTCATGTTGACTTTAACTAGATATGCAGAATAGGTTGATTAATTGTACATAAATGATGTCTTGTAATTCTGCATAAGTGAAATAGAGTCAAATGCCAAAATAGCTACCGACGGATGATTAACAAAGCCATCGACGGATGATCAAATGACTATCAATGGATATTTAATATAGCAGTCGACGGATGATCAATTAAACCATCAACGGATGTTCTGAAAGTTGACGGATGATCATATGAAGAATTCAAACAGCAGTTGAACAGTGAAAGCTGACACACAGTCGTCGAGATGTATACAAACACACTGTGGAAGCCCATTAACTGGGTAATAGAGGATGAAAAGCAGCAAAGCTTAAGACTGATAGTTTTTATATTTGTTCAGTCTTTTTGACTTTGTAATCTTGGTATTATATAAACCAAGAGTGTAGCAAATAGAAATATAACTGAGATAGCTGAGAAACACAAAAATAGAGAAATCTTTGTAAGCAGAATCATTAGCATTTCCTGTATTCTCAGTAGTTCAAGTTTGTAAGCAGCTGTGAGCATTTCTATACACAGAGTCCTCTCGATATATTATATATATCTCTGGTGGAATTGTTTAAATCCACCAGAAAGTTTTTAAAGACTTTTGTTTTTAATTACTTATGTTATGATTCAATTAAATTTCTATTCCGCATTGTGCTAATCAAAACATTATATCTATATTCGAGTTGAATATTTTTATTTCGATAAAAAGGTTCAAGAATTCCATTCAACCCCCCTTCTGTAATTCTTGCTATATTGCTAAGGGACTAACAGCTTCTATATACTCTTTTGGATATTTAATTATGTCTGATATAGAAACTTGAGGTTTTGGTTGTTCTGGTTTGGATATTTCTGTTTGGGAAAGAGTTGATATTGTAGGAGTTGTAGCTAGTCTTGATATAAAAGTTTGGGGTGTAATATTTTTGGTAAGCTTTATAGCTCCTTCAAGAGTTTTTATATGGTTAATAACTTCTTGGGTCAAGGTTGCAATTTGTTCATTCTTTCTCTTGATTTCTTCTAGTATCATTTCCATCGGTTGAATATTTTTATTATCCCTGTCCATTTTCTCTGCAAAGAAAATCTGCAAGAATATTTTTAGTACATGATATATTTTTAATAATAAAATCATAACAACTAAAGAATGTTTGCCAATTTCTTCTCTTATTTAATTCTGGTAAAGGGTCAATTTTATTGAATATAAATGATCTTAGTTGAGTGTTATCTGTTCTTACAACAAATTTTACAGGTAATAGATGATAATGAAATCTTTTAATTCCTAATTTTACCGCTAATAATTCCTTTTCATTAATATGATAATTCTTTTCATTAGGTTTCCAAGTTCCAGCTGCATATCCACATACTAAAGGGTTTTCTTTACCAATATCATCTTTTTCAAAAGCTACCAATACTACTCCCCATCCTATATCACTAGCATCTGTAAATAATTCTAATTGATTGGGTAATCGTAGTTTAGGTAAATTTTCTACCTTTGTTTTTAGTACTCTTATTGCATTTGTATGATCTTCTTTCCACTCAAAAGTTTTATTTTTCTTTATTAAATCTTGTAGTGGTTTTCTTAATTTTGGTAAGTCTTTTATATAATCTGAAGTGTAATTTACTATTCCTAAGAATTGTTGTACTTCTTGTTTATTTTCTAAAGTTTCTTTAAAATTCTTTATTTTTGTTGATATATGTTCTTGTAATTGAATTCCTTCAGAATCTATAATATATCCTAAATATTCTATTCTGTTTTTAATATTTCTGATTTCTTTTCTGATAATAGGATTCCATGTTTTCTAATAATCTAAATAAATATTTCTAGATGTTTTGAATAATCTGTTAGATTGTTACTAAATATTAATATATCATCTATATATACTAGAATAAAATCATTCATTTCTCTAAATATTTTATCCATTCTTCTTTGGAATATTTGTGGGGTTGTTCTTAATCCAAATGGTAGTACTATCCATTCATAATATCCCTCATTCTTCATACCTGGTCCAGCCTCACAACCCTTCGCGGGTTGGCTAATTGCTGTTAAATATCTAGATTCCTTAGTTAATTTTATTTGCCAGTATCCGCTTTTACAATCAAATTTACTAAACCATTTTTTATTACTTGTTTGGTTTATTAAATTTCTTTTATATGGTAGGAAATATCCATCAAATATAGTCTTTTTATTTAGTTCTCGATAATCTATTACCATTATAGCTTTTCCTCTTTTTACTTCATTATGATTTCTTACTAAAAACGCTGGGCTACTATGCGGACTTTTACTTTCTTGTATTAGTCCTGAGTTTAATAATTCTTTTATTTGAACTTCTAACTCATTTTGATCTGTTGGACTATATCTTATTGGTCTGTTTCTAATTATATCATTAGGATTTATTGGTTTTATTTCAGCGTATATTTTTTCTTTTTCCCATAGCTTCATTGGACGTTCTCCAAAATTTATTTCTAAGGCTTTTAAATATTTTTGTTTTAATAGTTCTAAATTAGTTTTTCTTTCTACTTTGATATTACTTATTTCTATTCATTTTACAGGTACTATTCTTTTTAATACTATCCATTTTTCACAAGGTGTTAACAAACTTATCCTATCTTGTTTTATTATTTGAGTTTTAAAAAAATCTAAAAAGTTATTTCCTAGTAATATTTGTTGTTTCATATTATTTTCTTGGTATATTAAATCTTACCTTTTCTGCTATTATATCTATATCTTTTTTATGGTTATTGAATCATGTTACTATTATTCTATTTTTAGTATGTTTTCATTTGTGTTGAGTAAATACTTCTTCTTTAGCTAAACATATATCTATAAATATCTTTTGTTTTATATATTTAGTAGGTTTATATTCCACCTGTGCTTCAATATATATAGCTACCATTTTATTATATTCAGTAGTTAAACTTTCATCATCACTATCATTTTCGTTTATACAATTTATTTACTCTAGTTCTGTTTCACTTATATAAAATACTTCTTTATCATACCAGTTATTATTATCTTCTCTTGTATATTCTAATTTCATTATTAATTCGGTAGTATCTATGTATTTTACTCCTTTTTGTTGTAATTTAGGACACTTATTTACATAATGTCCTTTTTCATTATAATTCCAAAATTTACAATCTGCTATTTTTATTTTAATTCTTTTTCTAAACTTTCTCTTATATCTAAATCTCTTTCTATTTTCAGGAGTATTTCTATATTTTTTAAATTTTCTTCTTTTAAATCTTCGATTAAATGGTTTATAAGGTCTATAAGTTTTATTTTATTTTTTATAATATTCATTTTGATTATTATAATCTGTTTTTCTATATTTCCTATATTTCTTTCTAGTTTTATAATTTTGATTATCACATCCAAATATTAATTTTTTTCTCTGTGAAATTACAAATTTCTTTTAATCCTTGTTTTTTTATCCTTTTTAATTCTTTGTCGAATTCTATATTCCTCACATTTTCGAGTCAAATATGCTCTTAATAATCTAATTCTTTTTCCTAATATATTTTCCTTAGGTTCGAGATTATTATATTCTTTAGTTATTTCGGTATTATAAGGTGAAGGTAAATGATCATAATACAGTTGTTGATATACTAAGCTTTCATTCGGTAAAACCTTAGCTTCATAAAAGAATTTAGTAAAACTTATAGTATATTCTGGTAATTTACTAATCCTACAGCATTTCATATTATTTAGATACATTGTTATTTCTAATTTTCTTTCTACTGTTATATTTTCTTGAGCTACAAACCATCGTTCTCCTAGAAAATCTCTTTTTAATAATATATCAAATGCGTTTAACGTATCTTTCCGGCTTCTAGCATACGTTCTTACTTGTCCCTTAAATTCATAAAAAATATTTTCTAACCAAAATGCTGCCTTTCCTAAAATTGTTTTTCATATTAATTCAAAAACATAATCCAGATCTTCTATAATTTTTGAATTCATTAAGGCGATATACATCCCTAAATTCCAATCTTTTATTCTTCTACTTATTTCTTGATCATCGTAGACATTGTCTAAATCTAGAAAATATCCATTTATATTTATTCCTTGGTTTATCGATCCTATGAAATCTTTTACTTCATTTTGTTGTCCTATAGGTATATTATCTGGCATTTTAATATTATTTTTAGTTATTATATGATCTTCTATTTTTTCTTCTAGGTATGCATCTTCATCCATTATATTATCTGATTCAGTTTCATAATTTGTTTGTTTACGCGAAGTTTCTCTTTCTTCAATATCACTTTCATCACTTTTTTCTTCATTTGTTATAATTGCATTTACGGTTTTTTCAGTGACTTCTAATATTTCTTTATTTTCTTCTATTATCATTTCCTTTTCCTCATTATCTGATTCTTCTAAGTAATTTAATCCTTCTTCTCCTATATTACTATCTGATTCACTTGTATTACTACTCTCACCTTGTTTTATATTCGTTTCTGGATTACTATCATCGGACTTAATAATTTTCTTTTCTTTTAATTCTATCTTTAATTGATTTATCTCATTTTTAAAATTATCTTTTTCTTTTAATACATTTATTACTTCTAACTTTGTTTCTTTTAATTCTTTCTTTTGGGTTTTGTATTTTCTTTTATAGAATTTATATTTATTTAACCATTCTATATTGGTTTTAGTTTTTAATTTAGCATTTTCTTTTCTTAATACTTTTAATTTATCTTTTCTTATTTGTTGTTTTATAGGTTCATATTTTTGTCTTTCTTTTTCCATTAACTCTTTTCCATATTTTTTAAGAAATGTTATAACACTATGTTCTGTTATAGACATTTTTCTAGAATTTTCCTGATTTATGAAGTTTTGCTAAACCATTTATTGCTCTTTTAACCCCTATAGTCATTTTAGGTTTCGATTTGCTTATATCCATTAATATAGGTTCTTTAGTTCATCCTATTACCGTTATATGTACTATTTCTGGTTCTTCTGTTTCGTCTTTAATTATTTTATTCTGTTTAATTTGTTCTAAACTATTTTGTATTAAGGTTAACTTATCTAATATTTGTTTAAAGATTGGAATTTCTGACATATTCCATAATGCTGTTATTTCTTCCTTAATTATTTTTTTATTAATTTCTTGATTTTCTTCCATCTTTTTCAATATAGCGTTTAAACTTTCTTTTATAAATATTTCGTTCCAAATTTCTTTTATTTGATTTTCAGTATTATTCATATTTATAAACTTGTTTTCTCCATTCTCCTTCAATTATCCATGTTTTTCTTTTCTTACCTTTTATTTTCTCTAATTCTTTTACTTCTTCTTTTAGTTTTTCTTTTTCTCTTAAGTATTGTAGTTCTTTTTCTTGAGACATAATTAATGTTTCTTTTATTATCTTATTAATAGTTTCTATTTCATCTTTCTTCTTGTTTATCTCTTTTTCAAGGTTCATATTCTTTCTATAAATCTTAATTTATTCTGATCATTTATTTTTATTCCCTCATTTGTTATATTATATTTTATTTCATTTAAGAAATCCATTCCTAATAATAGTTGATAACTAACGTCATTTTCTATCACTCCTAGACTTATATTATACTCTAAGTCTAAAATTTTTAATCTTAATTTTATACCTTTTGTTATTATTGTTTCTCTCGAACTATTTGGTTCAGTTATTATTTGAGGTTCTATTTCCTCACATTTGTTTGAGTCAACTTCAGTTATATGTATTTGACTTTTTGTTGATCCAATATTTATTTCTGTTATGACTTCTTTGGCAAATATTCAATTAAATATTATTATTTTTATTCTTAATTTATCTGATTCATAACACGGTAATTTTATTAAATCTAATTTTCTACTAGTCATTGATCTAATTAATTTTATAGGGTTTTGTTCTCTTCTAAAACTTAATCTAGATCTTTCTAATATTGGTTTAATTCTTATTTGAGATTCTTCTTTATGTTCATTTTTTTCTAATATATCATTGTATAATTTTGGTACTATTATTCCTATTATGTTTGTTTCTTTACATGATGATTTTCCAGTCATAGCATAATCTATTTTAGTTTCTATACTAATTACTTTACTTCTCTTTTGCATTTTTATTCCATCTAATTTGTAATATAATGTTAAATATCTTTCTTTATTTTCATCTCTTAATGATATGCTAAAATCAGGTTGTATTATAAATTTTAATTTCTGATATATCTAGTTTCCTTTTACTACTGTATTAATGAATCTTGTATATTTGCTATTATTCTATTGACTAGTACATATATCTGTATAGCAGTATCAATATTTTTCTAAAAATATTCTTTTATTGTAAATTCTATTGCCCTAAAATAAATATTTTTTAGTTTATTTGCTTCCTTTTGTTTTAATTTGGATAGTTCTCTTTTTATCAAACCATCTGTTATTAAATTTATTTTTGCTTTTCCATTTATCATATCTATATCTATTACATTTTCATGTTTTTGAGCTATATATCTAATTTCTTTATTTCTTTCAAAATATGATGTTTTGAATATCTTTTTTATTGTTAGTTTTTCTGTTTCACTTTGGATTTGATTATATATATCTGGTTTAAAACTTAGAGTTTGTGATGTTCCTTTTTCATATTCATCCATTTGATAAAATATATCTTGTTTTTCACTTGATTTTTCTAATGACATTTTTGCGAACTGTATTACTATCCAGTTATATTACTTGATAAAAATTCTTTTAAGTCCTTATATTCTTAGTTTATTATTTCTAAATATTATTATCATATTTCCAAGTTGTTGATAACATCTTATTATTTCATCCTTATTTTCTCTTGTCCATTCAATTTTATTTTTTCTTTCTTGCAATTTATCTAGTTCTATTTCCAATTTTTCTTGATTTTTTATTAATTTTTTTATTTTTCTATTATTTCAAGTTATTGCATTTGGATTTGTTCAATTCATTTTTTAATTTTTTTATCTTAAATAATTTATTAATTTATATTGTGCAGTTAATACTTCTTTTAAGTCTTTTATTTGAATTTCTATATTAGTTTCTTTAATAAATTTTTCTCATTTTATTAAAAGATTTTCTTCTTCCAGTCTTCTAATTTTTTCATCTCTTTCTTCCAACATTGTTCGTAACCTAGCTATAAGATCTAATTTTTCATTTATTATTTGCATACTTATTTTACAACTTTCAATATGTTGATTTATATCTTTATTAAAAGTAAAGTTTTTATCTACTATCATTTTAATACTTTCTAACTTATAATCTTCCATAAATCAAATATTTATTTTATTTATTTATATAAGTATATTAAGTGTCTATATAGAATTTTCTTACACATTTGTTTTGTTTCTTTATTTTCTACTATAAAATAAATTAATAGATTTTCTATTATTTTAGATTTATATCTATTATTATTATCTCTTAGTAATTTTGCTGGAGGTCTCATTTAATTTTCAAATTTTTATGCATATTCATAATTACTATTCAATTTTCACTATTCATCGGTTACTATTCATCGGTTATTATTCATTCCGAAATTTTGAACTTTGTTCCACTCAACTTTTAATGGTTCCTACTATTTGCTACAATAAGTTTTACTATTTTTCATGCTTGCTACTATTTACTATAGTTTTGATACTGTTTTTGCTGTTCATCTTCAGGTTCGGCCTATTTCTAACTCTGATACCAGATTGTTGATCGTTTACTACTGGGGATCGTTTACTATATTTGATAACCCTAAAGAGGGAAGGCATACAGATATATAAATTATAAAACATGTTTTATGAATTATGTTTTTATACTAATTCATAAGAAGTGGACACAAGGAAAAAAGAAAGCGGGACAGAAGAAAATTTGCAAAAGTTGAAAAAAAAGACAGAAGAAAAGAAAAAAGAATGGATGAAAGAAAAAGAAGGAAACAGAAAGAATAATATGTCATAAAAGAATGTTATGTAATAGAAATCTCTCCCTCTATAAAAGAGAAGAATTGTAACAAAAGAAGCGTGGGTTTTTTTTATGAGTTTAGAAATCGATCACTTGCTTAGTTATTTTCTCTCTTAGTTTTCTTATACAAATCTCTTTTCCTTATACATTAATGATCAGCTAAAAACCTTACCTCTGCAATCTATAACAAGATTACAGTTTATATATATATTTAAGCAGAATTTCATATAGATTAAGTACCCGATAAACATCTACTATTATAATTATAAAGATGAAGAAGTAAGGAACGGTAGATAGTCCGTTGAGACACCTGAAGTTGCAAATCCCAAGATGACGGGGAAATCGAAATAGGTTTTTGAATTCATCAACTTTATAATTGTTTAAATGGTTTTGTTTATTTGATATGCTATTAATATGTTAAGATGCTTAAATATATAGAAATAACTGTCATGTTTAAATTGTTATGAATTATAGAGAAATTATAAAAACATAATTTATAAAACATGTTTTATAATTTATATATGTGTGTGCCTTCAATCTTTAGAGTTATCAGATATATCCTTGTGATACAAGTCCTTCCATTTCCGGATCCTCATTCCCTCCCTTGTATAATTTAAAACCCAACGCGTTGAACAATCTTTATTTTGCTTGAAAAGAGTTTACTTCCATTAATCCAGTCCAAATATAAAAAGACATGACCAGAAGAAAGATAAAACAGCATATTTTACACTTGATCAAAGCAAAGACGTAAAACCGCAAGCTACAAACTATATAAAATCTGCTGGCATTTCTATAAAGAAATATGATTGAAACTGTCAAAGAGATGATTATGTAAACCATTTTTGTTTGGGTTAAGATGACAAACATCCCATTATAAATATGGTTAACCGGGTTATCTATACTATTTATATTATATTATAATAAACCAGACATTAAAAATTTGTTAGTCGGTTACATCGGTATTGGTGAAATTACTTAATTACCTTTACTTAATTATTTCAATTCTATTTATTGGGTCGATCAATTCTAATTCATATTGAAGTCAACTTCCTTTATTATTTTACCAATTTCAATTCTATTTTATATCGAACTCTATATTATTATAATATATATTAAATTCAACTTTTTCTACCACTCTATATTTTAATTCATATCGACTTCTGTATTATTCTAATTTGTTACTTCGGGCTAAATTAATAAGCAAACTAAATATAATTATTAAGATTTAGTTGATATATCATGTGAATCGGGTTAAGATAAAATAATAATACCATCAGTTCTCCTAAAAAATTATACAAATGTACTTGGATAAACAAAATAATATATTTTATTTATCCAGGATTAAAAAAACACATTGTACAATTGATTCACACTAACACAAAACTAAAATTAAAATACAATTCGAACAACAAAAATAAAATAATATACTCTAATTATTCAGTCTAAAACAAAATTATCTTATTGATCCCCACTTAAAAAATAAAATTAAAATAAAAATAATTAGTTTGATTTGTTCGGTGTATAAAATAATATAAACCACTGATCCGAGATAAATCAAATTAATATTAGGCTAAGTATAATTCGTATCATATTAACTAAAATCAAATTTAATTAAAACATAAATATTATTTAAATATCTTTTATAGAATTACTGTTAATTGATTAAGTAATCAACATGTTAAAATAATATTTTTTAAGGTCCCAACATAACGAAGACATTATATTTTTACCGTTAATAAAATAATAATTTCGTTATAATAACATTTACCTCCTTACCAATGTTATTACTTTAAATAAGTTTAAATGTCTAAAAAAGTGATGAACATATACGTCTAATAATATAATTATTATGGAATCATATCATTTAAAATTTTAAATGAACAAATTAAAAGTCGATCGGTCGGTACTTGAAAATACTTAATTATCCTTAATTAATTATTCTATATCTAATTGGTCAGATTGTTCAATTCCAATCATTATTGATATTGGAGTCAAATTTCTCTATCAATTTAAATTCTATTTCATATCCAACTCTATATTGTTATTAATTGATATTAAATTCAACTTCTTCTACCAAGTTTAAATTCTAATTCATATTTAGGTTTTATACTAATTGATATTTCGGACTAAAATTAATTTAAGTAAACTAAATATAATTAGTTAAATTTAGTTAATATAATGTGCATGGGGATAAGAAAAAATAATAACGATTCTTCAGTCTAAAAAATTATACTATTGAACTATAATAAATAAAATAATACATATTATTCATCCAAGATAATTAAAAATATAATTCAACCAACTAAAATAAAATCACATAAATAAATTATTTGGGGTAAAACAAAATTATCTTATTGATCCGGACATAAAAATTTAAAATTAAACTAAATTTAATTAGTTGAATTTGGTATAATAATGGGCCTCGGACTAAAATAAAATAAAATAAACCACTACGAGATAAATCAAATTAATATCAAATTAAGCATAATTCGTATCCAATTTATATGAACCAAAAATTAACTTTTAACTAAACATATATTTTTTAAACACACATAAGATAATCAATAAACTATATCGTTCAAGGAGTACTATTGTCTTTTTCAAATAACTCTTATAGTTTATCGATAAATTAGTAAACTCTCTAAAATAATATTTTTATTAAAGTTCCAACATAATCAAAAAACTATAAAATCGCTATAATATTTTTAAATTAAAAACCCATGAATATATACATGCATTAATATAATTATTATTAAGTCATATCATTTAAAAAGGTAGAGATAAAAAAAATTAATGAACAAATTTCAAAATCTCAATTTAAAATATTTTTGTTTAAAAACATTATATAATGTTAAAAAAGATTTATGCATCCGTGTATCGCAGAAGTTTTAATAAGCTAGTGTTTATTAAAACTAGCTTACGGCCCGTGCGATACACGGGTCTTGGTTAATATTTTTTTATATATAATTTTAATAAAATATTATATAAATAATAATTGTATAATTATAAATTTCATTATGTATTATTTCAAGTTTAGTTCAAATAATATATGATTGGAGATATTTTTCCTAAATAATAATGTAATTATTTGTTGTTGGTGAGATTCGAACCTAAAAACGTATATATATCTTTATTAATAACAATATAATATTTGTTGTTAACAAAATTCGAACCTGAACTTATATATATCTTTATAAATAATAATATAAATGTTTGTTGTTGACGGGATTCGAACCTGAGAATTTGTGGAGTGTATTTTTTTAGTATTCGGATCTAACGGCTATGATTGTTTGATGAAAAAGATCCGACGGCTATGATTGTTTGATGAAAAAGATCCAACAATCGTGATTGAAAGTAAATATCAAAATGAGGGTTAATCAACTACAAATTATATCTTATTATAGTATAGTATAGATGCATTCCTTATATTTGTCTAATATTTCATCCTTAAGGTGCCAACACATGCACAAAACACCACCAAGTCATTTCCACCCAACATAAATACCATTGTGTTTACTTGATAAAACTAACATCAAGTCCTTGTCAATCAATTATTTAACATCGTTTATAATAATATTTTATTTTAACTTAGCATCAAGCATTGTGCAACACAGACATGTTGTAAACGATCAAACAGTTACAGATACATGTATAAGCTGTTTAGAAGTAAGAACATAGAAACAAAGTTTGTGCTTGTCAAAAGACCACACAATAATTTTTTATTCTGTAGCACTATTACATATAGAAAGCTAAACAACTGACTACCAGAAAATCAGGGACTACATGTCATGACTTTCCTTAAACAGACTCCATGATCCCTGTATTCTTGCTACTGCTTATTCTACCAAATCACTCTACTTATTCGACCATATCAATTTACTAACGACTAGAATTGCATAATATAAACAAATAAGTTTAAGATTATAACTCCAACACTATCCCCCTTAATCTTAAACTCTCAGACAAGTTCCTTTACTCCCAGAAGTTCTCTCATTCTCTCAAACTTGATGGTGGACAGTGCCTTTGTCAAAATGTCAGCTCGTTGATGTTCACTAGCTATGTGCTTTATGACTATTTCCCCACGCTCCACACACTCCCGAATGAAATGATAACGAATACTAATATGCTTGCTGCGCCCATGGAAAACATGATTTTTGGCAAGATCTATAGCTGACTTGTTGTCTATGTATAGAACAATTGGCCCTATGCATTCATTCATCACCTGACTTAAAACATTTCGAAGCCACATACCTTGACAAGCGGCCGCTGTGGCAACCATGAATTCGGCCTCACAGGAGGACAAAGCTACACATTTCTGCTTTTGAGACATCCATGTGATCATGTTTTCATTTAAATAAAACACGATACCCCCAGTACTCCTCCTGTCATCAATATTACCTGTCAAATCGCTATCTAAATATACCGTTAGAATGTTATTACCTCCCTGTTTCGAATAGATCAGTCCGTAGTCAAGCGTGCCTTTTATATATCGAAGTATCCTCTTTACAACATTTTGATGAAGAATAGTTGGTCGTTCCATGTAACGACTTACCATGCCAACAGCATACGAAATGTCAGGCCATGTATGAACAAGGTAACGAAGTCTACCCACCATACTTTTATACTAAGTCGTGTCTACTGTTTTACCTCCCTCATCTTTGGTTAACTGTTCTTTTGGGTCCATCGGGTACTTGGTGGGATTGCATCCTATCATTCCTGCCTTCTCCGGAATTTTCTTTGCGTAACTCGACTGCTTTATCTCAATATAACCCTCCTTTTACTGAACTTCAATTCCCAGATAGTACGTTAGCTTTCCCAAATCACTCATTTCAAATTTTGAGTTCATTTGCTTCTTGAACTCCTCAATGATGCCCACATTAGAACCTGTGACCAACAGGTCATCTACATAAACTGCGATTATCAACTTTTCACCTCTTACTTGCTTAGTATATACAGCATGTTCATACGGGCAACGCTTGAACCCAAGTCCCAACAAACAGCTGTTGAGTTTCGCATACCAGGCTCGAGGGGCCTGGCGCAATCCGTACAAGGCCTTCAGAAGCTTATATACAAGATGTTATTTTCCCTCATTTTCATATCCTTCCGGTTGAGCCACATAAACCTCTTCGTTAATTTCATTATTCAGAAACGCAGTTTTCACATCAAGATGATGCACTTTCCACTGATTTTTTACAGATAAAGCTAGTAACAAGCGAACAGTCTCCAATCGAGTCACAGGGGCAAAAATTTCATCGAAATACACACCATATTCTTGAGCGTAGCCTTTTGCTACGAGTCGCGCTTTATGTTTCACTATTTTTCCGTCTGCATCTTTCTTCAGTTTGAATATCCACTTTAGGCCTATGGTCTTGTGCCCGTTTGGAAGTTCCGTTAGTACCCAAGTTCCATTTTTTTCGATGGATTCAATCTCCTTGTCCATTGCTTGTTTCCATTCCCTTTTTTTAACTGCTTGCCCATAGTTCACAGGTTCTTCCATGCCCACTAAAAGTAACTCGTCCTCCACTTCTACCACCTCTGAATTATTGTAAATATCATTAAGGGTTCTGTACCGCTTTGGCTCGCTGCTATCATCATAGTTGTTAGAATTTTGGTAGCTCGATGGTGAGTGAGGAGGTGTTGTTTCACGAGCTTCCGAGATGTCATCATTTTCTGCACCTTCTTGCTGAGACTGCTCGATATCTGTATGCATTTCAGGAACTAAGAAAGACCCAGCATAACTTTCTTCCTTTTTTTGTCGATTCCAAGGCCAGTGTTTTAACTCATCGAACACAACATCCCTACTTACATATACTCGTTTGTTTATAGGATCAAACAAGCGATAAGCCTTAGTACCTGGTTCCTTTCCAAGATTAATTACTTGCATACTTCGATCATCCAATTTTTTTATGTGCACATGTGGGACTTTCATATGCGCCAAACATCCAAAAACACGGACATGACTAATATTTGGCTTTGAACCTGTCCAAGCCTCATAAGGTGTTTGTCCAGACAGAGCTCGAGTGGGTAACCTGTTAAGTATGTAAACTGAGTGCCGAACTGCCTTCCCCCATAATTCTGATGGTAACTTTATTTCTTTCAAGTAGCTACGTGCCATTTCAACCACTATTCGATTTCTGCGCTCCATAACACCATTTTGTTGGGGCGTGTATGGGGCCGTATAGTGCCGCTCAATCCCAATCTCTTCACAATACGAAGTGAATTCCCTTGAGGAAAACTCTCCTCCTCGATCTGATCTAAAAACCTTCACTTTTTTTTCATTTCCATCCTCAACTTTCGCTCGAAATTTTTTAAAAGCACTAAAAGCCTCGTCTTTACTTTTGAGTAAGTATATCCACATGACACGACTAAAATCATCATCAAGAAGGAAGAAATATTTGTTACCTCCAGCAGTTGCAGGTTCAATAGGACCGCACAAATCACCATGGACTAAATCTAGGACTTTGCTGGCCCTGTAGCTTGATTTCGATGGAAATGACTTTCTTGTTTGTTTCGACACCAAACATCCCGTACAAATATCTTTTGGTTGAATAATGTTTGGCAGCCCATACACCATTCTCTCCTTATACTTCAAAGCAATGGATTTGAAATTGATGTGCCCCAAGCGTATGTGCCACAGGTACGCTACTTCTTCAGATCTAGAAAATAAGCACTCTGGCTCAACATTCTCAATGATTAACTTATACAACCTGTTGGAAGATCTTTTTACCTTCATCAATAAATCTCTTTTCTTCTCATAAACCCACAGATAGTCTCCATTTAGCACGACTTTATTTTCTTCCTCTGACAGTTGACCTAGGCTGATTATATTGCTGCACAAACTGGGTATATAATAAACATCATGGAGTGTACGTTCCTCACCATTTTTACATTTAAAGATTATTGACCCTTTTCCTTCTATGTTGACTGTTGATCCATCCCCGAACTTGACTTGACCATTTACTCCCTCGTCTAAAGTCTTGAATTTTGACTTTGCACCCGTCATATGATTGCTAGCGCCGTTGTCCAAATACCATACATTAGACTCCACTCGTTTTTCTTTGTCATTTATTATGATTTTTGGTCGCATCCCCTGTTCATTCAGCAACATTAAATCGGCATGCTTTGCTAATAATAGCGCTGGTTCATCATCATCCATCCTGGACAATTGGACCTCCTGTGTCACTTCTCTAGTACGACGGGGTTTTCTGCACTCCGCTGCGTAGTGTCCATAATTGTTACAATTGTAACATTTTATTTTGCTTTAATCCCTTGCACATCGCCCTTTCATGTAACCAGTGAACTCTGCTCCAGTTTTTCCAGTTCGCTTTAGCCACTCTTCTATGGTCAATAGTAGTTTACACTCATCATTCTCTTTCTTAGCCCATTCATCCTCTGTGAGCAGTAACTGACTGCTAGCACCTTCAGTATGGCCTTTCAATCTTTCTTCATGTGCCTTCAGAGATCTCACAATCTCTTCAACCGTCATTGTCTCCATATTCCTAAATTGCTCCAACGTTGAGGCTATTTGCAGGAATTTCGTTGGTACAGCTCTTAGTAACTTTTTCACCACATAGGATTCATTTATTTCTTCTCCGAGTGCTCTGATGTTTGTTACCAGTCCATTGAGTCTCATGCAGAAATCATCAAGCTGATCATTGTCCTTCATCTGCAATGATTCAAACTCCGTTTTCAAAGTCTGGATCCTTGCTTTTTTGACTCTGTCGGCTCCTTGGCACAGAGTTTTGATAGCTTCCCAAGCGTCTTTAGCCTTCTTTTTGTCTGCAATCGAAAGCAAACTCTCTTCTGGTATTCCGTGGTAAATCATGGCCAGGGCAATCTTATCAGTCCTCTCGTCTATCGTAGCCTTTGGATCAGTTGGTTCTATTGCCTCCCAGACTCCGTGTGCTTGCATAAACACCCTCATCTTTAATGCCCAAGCACTATAGTTGCTTTTGGTTAACATCGGATAACTCAAACCCATAGATCCTCCCTTCATCTTGTTTGCGTCCATCGTTGCTTTTGACATAAACACGAACTATCACTTTGAACCTTAATGCTCTGATACCAAGTGTTGTAAACGATCAAACAGTTATAGATACATGTATAAGCTGTTTAGAAGTAAGAACATAGAAACAAAGTTTGTGCTTGTCAAAAGACCACGCAATAATTTTTTATTCTGCAGCACTATTACATATAGAAAGCTAAACAACTGACTACCAGAAAATCAGGGACTACATGCCATGACTTTCCTTAAACAGACTCCATGATCCCTGTATTCTTGCTACTGCTTATTCTACCAAATCACTCTACTTATTCGACCATATCAATTTACTAACGACTAGAATTGCATAATAAAAACAAATAAGTTTAAGATTATAACTCCAACAAGACACTTATGATCTGTTATAAGTTCAGCACATACTGGGAAGACCTTGTAACATATTGTAGTTGAAAGATATACTCACTGCAAGAGCAATGAAAGTTGAAATCGCATCCAGGGAGTTCGTAAAATCATACCATTCAACTCCACCCAGACTTAGGGACTATAATATATCATTAGTAGATGAGCTATCTCCAGCCATGAACATTCCTATTATCTTATATTACTCCAATGATAATCACTGTAGTAGTTCAAGATGCAAGCACTTGAAAAGGTCTCTTTCGAAAGTCTTAACCAGATTCTATCCATTTGCTGGTAGATACATCAAAGACAGTTTCAAGGTTGATTGCAGTGATCAAGGTGCTGAATTTGTGGAAGTGGTAGTTGATGTTAGCCTCGATGATTTCATTAGCCAAACAAAAAATGAGAAGATGGAGCTGCTTAATTGTTTACTTCTGCGTCCAATTGGTGCAGGTGATGAAGTCACCGATCCTTTGTTAGCTGTGCAAGTTAATGCTTTTGCATGCGGTGGATGGGTCATAGGGGTTTTGGCTTCACACAAAATTGCCGACATGTCAACAAGCAGCAGTTTCATTGACAAATGGGTTATCAATGCAAAGCAACTATTAGAGGGCATGGATGAAAATCATGAATATCCTATGTCCCCTAGATGGACCTCGGCTTCGTTGTTTCCCGGGAAAAAGTTGTCTGGTCTTCCATGCGGATTGCCCAGGGTTAAAGAAGATAGTGATGATCATAAGATTGTTACAAAGGTGTTTTCCTTCAACAAAAGTTCCATCTTAAGAATCTGTGAGATGGCTAGACTAGACAAATCAAGCGAGAGGTTAGCGACAAGGGTACAGTCTGTGTTTGGAATTATAGGGAAAGCTATAATGGATATACAGGTTGCTAATCATGCAAGCTCCAAGGAATTTTTAGTTAGTCAAACAGTGAACATGAGGGAAAAAACAGATCCGCCTATTCATAAAAACCAATGTGGAAATCTCTTCCTGGTATCGACTGCTCATATTGTGGCAGGCAAAAGAGGTGTTGAATTCCAAAGTATTGTCAATCTGCTTACACAATCTGTCCGAAGAGAAGTGGAAAATTGTAAAACGATACTCTCAGTTGGAGGGCAAGTGATAATAACTGATGGCTTTGATAGGTTGACGAGAACTCTTGCAAATCTTGATAGTTCTAGTAACCTTGTGTTCACTGACTGGAGTAAGTTTCCATTTTATGAAGCTGATTTTGGGTTGGGAAAACCCGTCTGAATTAGTGGCATCAACAGTCCCCTGGGAAATAATGTCTACCTTTTTAGCGACAAATTTGGAGAGGGAATTGAAGCTTGGGTCAATTTGAATGCAGATGACATGCATAAATTCGAACAGGATTCGAACATCATGAAATTTTGCACTTGAAAGCTTGTATAATCCTCAACTTGCTAGGTTTTCCAACAATGATCACACGCTACTAAATACAATGTGAATGTTTGGCGCTTCAGATATGCTCCATATATGAGTTAAGTTATGAATCCAATCATATTTCTTGCACCTGTTTGGCAACCTTCATTTATCTGACCATTTCCTACTTATATGCTCAAAATCTGAAAATTAAGGATGGTGTGCTTTCTTGTCAAGTATCCCCGGTCTGGGAAAATTAGCCTATTATTTGTAGTATAAATTTAAATAGTCTAGAAAGTAAATTAGGAATTAAGTAAATTATTAATAAAAATATATTAAAATATTATATTTTTGTATAATATGTTTGAAGTTATGCTTTAAAAATACTATACAGTTGCATATCATTTCCTCCGTTTTTATTTATATTTAATTATATAAATAAATTTAATTATATTTAGTTTTGTTTCTTTAACCCAAATTAATAGTATAATCTTATTTTCGTCGAGATAAATTATGTATATTTTATAGTTTTATTCCGAGGTCATAATATTTATTTTAATTATCTTCCGCGTTTATTTTATATTCATTTATTAAAATTTTTAATTCATGTAATTAGTAATTTATATTTTAAGTTTGTTTCAAAAAAAATTGTAACTTATAAGTTATAATTTACCAAACACATTATCGACTTATACATAATTTATACTATTATGGATCAAAAACTAAGGTATAATAATTGCTGTATTTATTATTAGGGAATGTGAGCTTCGAAACTCGATTTGACTGCTCTTGTGTTTCGTGACTCGATCTGCCTTAACAAGATGCCTACGTACCTTACTGTATGTCAAGGATCAAGTCAAAAAACGTAGTTCTGATTTGTGGGTTGAGACTCCTTATATAGATGTTGGGAGTCCTTGAATTGGACTTGGGTTAGGAGACTTGGTGGGCAAGTCTCATAATTAGAATGGACTTGACAGTCCTAAGAGGTAGGAAGCTAATTACTTATCCCACCAGCACTAGTACAAAAAGTGCCATATGCGTCTCCCGTTTTACGTCTGTTATAAGAGTAACAGACATATAAAGTAATTATATATGTCTGTTGTATATTCCACAGACGCATATGTTGATAAGGGAGATGAATATACGTCTGTCGGGGATGAATATACGTCTGTTATATGACACCAGACGCAAAAAACTACTTAATACGTCTGTTGTCACATTATATACGTCTGTGTATGACAGCAGACGCAAAAAAATTATTTAATACGTCTGTTGTCACATTATATACGTCTGTGTATTTGTAACAGACATATAAAATATTTATTTTTAAAATTAAAAAATAAATAAAGAAAATAAGACAATTATTTTATATGTCTCTTAAATAATTATATACCTACATCTTTTTACATCAGACACAAAAGTTTCATAATAAAAATTAAATAAAACAGCCACGACATTAAACAAAAACATCAAACCCCCAATCTTATACCCGCTCCTCATCCCCATCTCGGGTCCATTCCAATCGCTGTTGTCGCAACCACGAATTCCAAGTCTTGAGTCATTATTTCGGTGGTCCGTTGCTTGTGGGTATTGTGGGTATGTTCATAACTCTCTCCCTCTTCGTCCTCTCTCTCTCAACCATAAGCAGGCATATACGTAGACATATGTGTACACTTATGTTTATGTGTTTTAATTTCCTAAGTTCGTTTATGTATATGTGTATATGTATATGTGTTTTTATGTATTTGATGATTGATTTGCTCTGTGCTTCGCTTCACCTCCTCTCTAGTTCCCTCTTTCTTTGTGTTTTATATAATTTAGCACTTAATTCTTAATTTTAATTGTTCTCTCTGTGTTTTTGTGTTCAATGTTGTAGACATTTGTGTAAAAAGTATATCTTTTGTCCTCTGTATACACCTAATTTTAGCTATTTTAATTACATAATTCATTCGATAGACATTTGTGTATAAAATATATCTTTTGTCCTATGTATACACCTGACTACACTAATTTTAGCTGTTTTGATTATGTAATTCATTTAATAGATGAAGATGAGGTGATTTTTGTTTTTGCTGGTTCTTTTAATTTGAAATACAAAATAATTTAGCAAAATACCAACTTGACTCTATTTTATTATTCAATATAATTTTAGCCAAAAATGAGTAGATTGTTCATACTTTTAATTTATATAGTTATTTTATTTTTTACCTACTGTCAGTGGCGGAGCTAACATTTTTGTTTAGGGTAAGCCAAATTTTTAGGAGTTAGATATGATACTAAGTAAAAAATTGTGAAAAACATTTAATAATATAAATAACTATAACATTGTAGGAAAAGGAAAAAATGACTTCTAATTCATTTGGCAGAAAATATGACTTCAAATTTGAACTAATATTTTCTTATGAACAAACCTTAAGTTAGTACTTACTTTTTTATTAAAACAAATTAGTAAATTAACAAAGGCTGAGACTAAAAACTAAGTACATATTCCATGAAACTATGAACAAAAAAAAGAGGGAAATATATTATTCTAATCAATTTCTCTAAAATTATATATGTTTATGTGATAATAAATAAATGATATATTTTAATTTTAATTTTATCATTTTATGCCGCGTAGGAAACTAGTTCATGGATCGCCAAACTTGGATGTACAGGTTTCTTGGAGGCCAATGTACAAGGATTTATTTCTCCAATAGGACTTATCTTATCAGCTGATTTATCCTTTATTAATTAATTACGAAATTAATTAATATTCAGGGTTTTGGGCCTTCTCAAATGGGCCTAGTTGTTGGCTCAATTCTGATATGATTAATGCAACAATAATTACATACCCAGGCCTTATTTTCTTCCATATCATTTGCCCCCCAACTTTTGGGAAACAGTGACTAGGTTTCGTAGAAGTTAAGTTCATTCGTTCCCTTATAGGGTATCAATTTGCGTAAAGTGTGGAGCGAGCTACACATTTACAACTATTTGCTTTAATCCATATTATTTAGGAATTATCTTAATTTCCAAGAATTTTCCCTAATTGTTTGGAATTTTCCCTAAATTTTGGGATTTTTCCTTGCTTTTCTGGATTTTCCCCTTAATTCTGGAATTTTTCCTTGATTTTTCGGATTTTTTCCCTTAATTCTGGGATTTTTCCTTGATTTTCTGGATTTTTCCCTTAATTCTGGGATTTTTCCTTGATTTTCTGGATTTTTCCTTTATTTTCTGGATTTTTCCCCTTAATTCTGGGTTTTTTCCTTGATTTTATGGATTTTTCCCTTAATTTTGGGATTTTTCCTTAATTTTCTGGATTTTTTCCTTAATTCTGGGATTTTTCCTTGATTTTCTTGATTTTTCCCTTAATTCTGGGATTTTTCCTTTATTTTCCAGAATTTATTCCTCATTTTCTCAAAATATTTATTTTTTCAGAAAATATTTTAAGGAATTTCCATTTTTTTCTTCCTTTCCCTTTTCTTTTTCTTTCTTTTCTCTTTTTTTTATACCTGGTTCGACCAGGAATCCTGTTCGACCAGGATCCTGGTCGAATTAGCCATCATTTCGTCCTGGTCGACAGATTTTCGAGGAGGGGCATTTCGAGGAGGGGCATTTCGAGCAGGAATCCTGGTCAAATTTCGGCCAGGATTATCACCCTATTTTTTTTCTGTTGATCAGGATTATGCCCTTTTCGGTCAGGATATTTATTTTCTGACTGAATTAGCCCACTTATTGTCTCTTGGTCGAGAGTTTTTTTGACCTAGATTATTCGACCAAAAACATAGTACTATTCTTGGTCGAATTGGGTCAGAAAAACAATTTTATTCAGGATTCTGCCCTTTTCGGTCAGGATGTTTGTTTTCTGACCGAATTAGCCCATTTATTGTCTCATGGTCGAGAGTTTTTCGACCTAGATTATTCGACCAAAAACATAGTATTATTCCTGGTCGAATTGGGTCAGAAAAAACAATTTTATTTTGTCCCTATTTTCCTGGGCTTTTTCTCTTGGGCCAACCCATAACTGTGCTTTCTAAACATTGGGTTTTTTTTTTATTTCTGGGCTTCCTTGGGCCTAAGACCTTTCTAGGCTTGCTTTTTAGGCCCAAAAAGATGTGTGTTCTCTGTCATGGGCCCTTACTTTAGGCTTTTCATTCCCCTAGGCCCAATAAAGTTTGGGTTGGCCCTTCTTTTTAAGCCCAAATTCCAGATTTTTCTAGAATCTTCTATTTGTTTCTAGGATTTACTTGGATTTTTCCAAAATCTACTAGAACTTTCCAGAATATTCTTTTCTTGGGCCCCAATGAGCTTTTCTAGGCCCAACTAGCCTTCTTTGTGCCTATATAACAGTGGGATGGGAGAGTGAAATCATCACACCTCTCATTTCATTTCTCATTTCTCTTCCCAAATACTCTCCTCTCTTCTCAACTTAGAGTTTTTCCTCCCTTCCAAGGTTTCAAGGTTCCATCAACCTCCATCAATGGCTGATAAGAATTCCGAGAGAGCGGCCAAGATAGCCTCGGCTTCAAAACGAGGTAAGGATGCCGAAATCCGCTCTTCTTATATGTCTTTGATAGATATGATTAATACTAGGGGGGACGAATATCCCTTCACTGCACAACTCGACTATTTTAATCATTGCAACACATGGCACAATATAGATTACGATAAGTTAAATGCACGTTATAATATTCGTCCTCCCTTTAGACTAGTTCCAGTTTTTGGTGGCGACCGTACTTGCCACTGGAAAGCCGATACTCTTTTTGTTTACACAGATGCCCTTGATGCTGGACTTCAGTTTCCTTTTCATCCCTTCATTCCTCACCTCCTAGCTGATTTGAAAATTAACCCACGTCAGCTTCCTCCAAACGCCTGGAGGAACATTTTATGTTTCATGGTTTGTTGTCTTAGGGGAGGTTTTCCCTTATTTGTGGCTATTTTTAGGAAGATTTTCCAGTGTTATAACAGTTCTTCTAGTGTTTGTGGTTGGGTCTTGTTGTGCAAGACATGCATGTATCATAAAAAGACTAAGTCATATTGACAACCCTAAGATTAGTTGTATTGTAACCTTAATCTGTAATTCATACTTGTAACACTTAATGTCTGTAAAATGTAAATGGAGCAGACTGGAGCATTTTTCTCTAAACAGTGTCAAGCCTAAGAATTCTATCTGGAAGAAGATCAAGAAGATCATGCCTCAGAAGAATTATGAAGAAGCTTGGAGTTGAATAAATATGTTTAGTGTAAAACATTCTAAGTCAAGATCTCTACAAGTCACATAATTAGTGTTATAGAGAAATCATTCGAGAACTTCAGAATGACTTATCGAGAAGTCATTTAAACTCCATAGAGTACCGATGGATGAGTAACATCTACCCGACGGATGAGCAATATCTACTCGACGGATGAGGAATGTTTACTCGACGGATAAGCCATCACTACTCAATGGATAAGCAACATCCACCGGGTGTAGAGAACTCAGGAATTATCTGTCGAGAACTCAGAGATATCAACAAGTATACATTCATTAGAGAACTCTGAGTTATCGATAAGCCAAAGTCTATTAGAGAACTCTGAGTTATCGATAAACCAAAATTCACTAGAGAACTCAGAGTTGTCGATAAGTCTAGGCAATAATGAAGTTTCAGAGATATCAACAAGTCAACATGCATATTGAGATGTCGAGTTCTCTACAGCTTAACTGAAGATCTCGAAGTGAAGAAATTTCTCTAAGTACAGAATTACAGAACAGTTTAATATCCAATGTTGCAAATCAACAAACAATTCACACAACTGAATTGACAAGTCTACAAAAAGTAACTTGAGAGATGTGCAAGATCAATGGAAAAGATTAAATGACAGAGGAGATTAAAGTAATCACGGGAAGCTAAAGATATGCTAAGCCAGAAATGGAAGATTTGCTTTTCTATAAATAGAAATGACAAGTGACAGTTTAGAAAACTAATAGCATATTTATTATCCACCATGTAAACCAGCAGTTAACTGAGTTATAAAGTTAACACTGGTCCTCTAGTTAACAAGGAGAACAAAAAGAATAGAAAAATTTGTGTGTTCTCTCTCAAGAAAGAAGCTAAGTTCTAAAACAAGAACTTAGAGATTTTGTAGCAAAACACTGCTTGATTTTTAATATAAAATTAAGTGAGTTTTGAAGATCTTTGTTTTACATATTTGCATAGCTATTTATGTTTAACATCCATTCTACTAAATCATAAACAACAACCAACTGCTAAAGCCTAAGTCGAACGAAAATCAAACATTTAAGCCAAAACACATTCACCCCCCCTCTGTGTTGTATTCATATCTAACAAGTGGTATCAGAGCAAAATCTGAAAGTAAACAGATTAGATCTTGGAAAAATGAATACACAGAAAATCAGTAGTATCAAGATTCCTCCCTTTGATAAGGCCAATTACACTTTATGAAAAAAGAAAATGTTGCTGTTTATAAGAATGGCCAATCATCTCTATATTGGTATCCTCAAGAATGGGCCCTTCACTCCTGTAGTTAGAGTTGAGGAAACCACAGATGGAGATATGGTTATTCTAGCTCATTATGCTCCCAAGGATCCTTCTGAGTATACTGAACCTGAAAGAGAGAAAGTTTCCCTAGACAGTTCTTTGCAACTGATACTAATTGAGTCACTTGACAATGTAATGTATAATAACATTGTCAACTGTGACACTGCTAAACAGATCTAGGAAAAGATTGAAATACTTTGTGAAGGAACTGAGGAGGTTAGGTCAAATCAAAGAAGGATATTGATTTCTCAGTATGAGGGTTTTATGGCTAAACCAAAGGAGGGCATTACTGATGTGTTTGAAAGGTTTAATAAGCTGATAAATGACTTGCAGCTTCATGATAAATTTTATGATGTTGAAGAAGTGAATTTGAAGTTCTTGCTCACTGTTCCTGACCATTTGGAACAAAAGATCTCTGTAATCAGAGAAGGATGGGATCTGAGTAGAATCACACTGGAAGTGCTCTATGGGGTTCTAAAAACTTATGAACTTGAAATGATTCAAAAGAAGTCATTAAGGGCTGGTCAAGGATATGTAATGGATGGCTCAAGTGCACTAATTGTGAATTATGGCCAGACTTCTAATGATGAGCAAAGATTCCCAACTCCAGCAACTTCTACAAGTGAGAAAAGAGTCAATGACACTGAAGAGCAAGTCATACTGGAATTGGATGAAGAAGATGATTTCTACACTTTTGATGAGCTTGATGAGCTAGACAAATCAATGGCTTACTTGGATAGAAAGTTATCTAATACTAGAATAAAGAAACCAAGATTTTTCAAGAGCAAAGGACATTCCTTCAACAAAGAAAACAGCTGGAAAGGAAAAGGGAAGTACACTCCTGATAGCAAAACTGGCTACAAAACTGGATCTGTTGATAGATCAAAAATAAGGTGCTTTAACTGTGATGAGTTGGGCCATTTTGCTACAGAATGGAGAAAACCCAAGAAGGCAAAGAAAGACAAAGCCTATCTTGAATTGGAAGCAAAGTATGATGCTCTTCCAAAGAAGCAACTAGGGAAAGCTTATATTGCAGAGGGCAAGAGATGGGATGATTCAGATAATGATGAAGATGAAGAAGTTGGAAACTATGTATTCATGGCCTTGGAGCAAGGAGATTCTTCATCATCTAAATCACATGTACCAACTCTTACCACAATTGATTTAAATGTGAGTCAATATAAGGAAACTGTTGAAAAGATGAGCACAGAAATGTTCCACATTCATACAAGCATGGTTGCTGTAAATGAGGAAGTTAGCAGATTGAAAAAGATCAATGAAAAACTTGAGAGTGAAAAACAAGAGACTGAATTGTTGCTGGTTGAGCTAGATACTGCTAAGCAAGAAAATACGTACTTAAAGAACAAATTAAAGTGTTCAAGTGAAATTGAAGCAGTATTGAGAGAAAAGCTGGAGAAGAATGAAGTGAAGCTGAAATCCTTCAAAAATGCTTCTGATGAGGACAAGGAAAAGAAAAATGATGAGACAACTCAGTCTTCCATCTCTGTTGAAACACCAAAAGCCAATCAAGAAACTAAGGAGCCTGTGAAGGAGATTAAAGCTAAACAGGTCAAAAAGAAAAAGAAGAATAGAAATGGAAAGATTGGGATAAACAAAAGCAATAATTTTGCTTATGTTGCAGATGCTCCTAGAAAGAGGTGTGAGAATTGTGGATCAATGAATAACCTAACTCATCTTTGTAAAAAGACTGTTAGCAATTCACCTTAAGGAGTCTGCAAGTACAATGAAGCTAAGGAAAATGATCCCTATTCATTTTGTGACAAGTTTGACTGCATTCCCTGCAATATGAAAGTGATGAAGAGTTGCTACAAATTGAGAATTGATCTCATAGAATCAAAAGTTGGTTCTATATCTGAAAGGGAAAATGCTCAACAGTCTATGAATTCCATTTTATCTCAAAATTCTCATTCTACTTCTGCAAAATCAGTTAACAAGAAGAAAGTGCCCAACACAACTTGGGTAGCTAAACACACTTAATCCTCATTGTGTGTAGGGCAAAGGGAAGAAGGTCATATGGATCATTGATAGTGGATGTTCCAGGCATATGACAGGTGATAAGGCTCTGCTATCACAATTTGAGGAGATGGTTGGCCCTTTGGTGACCTTTGGAGACAACAACAAAGGATTCACAATGGGATATGGCAAGATTGTTTATGGAAATGTTGTCATTGAAGATGTAGCACTAGTTGCTGGATTAGAAGTAAATCTTCTAAGTGTTAGTCAATTTGTAGACAGAGGTTTTCAAGTTGTTTTCAACAAAGAAGATTGTGCTTTTATTAGCAAAAAGACTGGTGAAATTGCTCTTAAGGGAGTAAGAAAGGGAAGCTTGTTTGTTGCAGACTTAGACTCAACAAATAAGGAAGGAGTGTGTTGTTTCTACACCAAGGCATCAGAAGAGCAAAGCAAACTGTGGCATAAAAAGCTATCTCACTTGAATTTCAAAGCAATCAACACCTTAGTCAAGAAGGAGCTTGTGAGAGTTATGCCCAGTCTGGAATTTACTCAACTGGAAGTTTGTGAAGCTTGTCAGAAAGGAAAGATGAAAAGATCAAGTCACAAGTCAAAATCTGTGAATTCCATAAGTGAACCTCTGCAACTTATTCACATGAACTTGTTTGGGCCAGTAAATGTCTTGTCCATTTCAAGGAACAAATATGCCCTTGTCATGGTTGATGATTTTTCAAGATACACTTGGGTTGAGTTCATGTACTCTAAAGATGAAACTCCAAACATTATAATTGAGCACATCAAGAAAATTGAGAAGCAAGCTGAAGGAAAAGTGAGTGTGAAAAGATTGAGGAGTGATAATGGAACAGAATTCAGAAACTCAAAATTAAGTGAATTCTGCAAAAGCAAAGGCATTGTTCAAGAATTTTCAGCAGCTAGAACACCTCAACAGAATGGAGTAGTTGAGAGGAAAAATAGAACATTGGTTGAAGCTGCTAGAACTTTTCTACAAGATGCTCAGTTGCCAACTAGTTTTTGGGAAGAGGCTGTTAATACTGCATGCTACACTCAAAACAGATATCTCATCAACAAAGCTCGTGGCAAATCACCCTACTCAATCATGTCTAACAAGAAGCCTACAGTGAAACATCTACATGTGTTTGGAAGCAAGTGTTATATTCTAAAAGACAACTCTGAATATGTGAGAAAATTTGACTCTAAAGTTTTTAAAGCAATTTTCCAGGCATATTCATTGGAAAGAATATCCTATAAAGTTTATGTGATTGATCAAAAGAAAATTATGGAAAGCATAGATGTGACTTTTGATGATGACAAGTGTCCAGGCTTGGAATGCCTTGATGTAAATGATGCTGAAGTCCTTGCATTTGAAAACCTAACCATTGATAGTGATTCTGATGAGGAAGATGAAGTTGTGACACAACAAGTGACAAATGAAGAAACCTCTGAACAAAATCATGGAAATGAAAGCTCCCTTCAGACACCTGAATTTGATGGCACAAACTCAAGGGGAGAAGGAGAAAATAGAAATGACAGTCATGGTAATACTGAAGAAAATGATGAAGGCACTAGTCAATAGACACACATTAGAAAGTGGGATAGGAGTCATACAGTAGAAGCTATTATTGGTGATCCCTCAACTGGTGAGAGAACTAGAAGTGCAACTGCTAATGAATGCCTACATGCATATTTTCTATCTCAAGTAGAGCCCAAGAAAACTGAAGAAGCCCTATTGGATCCTGACTGGATATGTGCTATGCAGGAGGAGCTGAATCACTTTGAGAGAAACAAAATTTGGAAATTAGTCCCTGCACCAAAGAATAGAAGCATAATTGGAACTAAGTGGGTGTACAGGAACAAAATGGATGAAAATGGAATTGTTACTAGAAACAAAGCAAGGCTGGTTGCTAAAGGTTACTCACAAGAAGAGGGAATTGACTATGATGAGACTTTTGCTCCTGTTGCAAGACTAGAAGCAATAAGAATCTTTCTTGCATTTGCTGCACACTCAAATTTCAAGGTGTATCAAATGGATGTCAAGAGTGCTTTTCTTAATGGTGAATTAGAAGAAGAAGTTTATGTGCAACAACCACCTGGCTTTGAAGATCCAAAATTTCCTAACTTTGTTTACAAATTACTTAAGGCTCTATATGGATTGAAACAGGCACCAAGAGCATGGTATGACACACTTTCAGAATTTCTACTCAAACATGGTTTTACTAGAGGTACTATTGATAAGACTCTCTTCTACAAGAAGCATGGTGAAGATATGATCCTAGTTCAAATCTATGTGGATGATATCATCTTTGGATCTACAAATGAAAAGCTTTGTCAAAGATTCTCTAGGCTAATGCAGAGTGAGTATGAATTGAGCATGATGGGAGAATTGAGTTACTTCCTTGGCCTTCAAGTTAGTCAAAGAAGTGATGGTATTTTCATCAGCCAAACCAAATATGTGAATGACTTATTGAAGAAATTTGGTATGGTGGATAGCTCACCTGCATCTACACCAATGTCTACTGCAACCAAGTTGGATGAAGACAAGAAAGGGAAGAGTGTGGATATTTCAAGCTATAGAGGGATGATTGGATCATTGCTGTATTTGACTGCTAGTAGACCAGATATCATGTTTGCTACTTATCTATGTGCCAAATTTCAAGCCAATCCAAAGGAATCACATTTGATGGCTGTCAAAAGGATTTTCAGATACTTAAAGGGAATTCCAAACTTGGGATTATGGTATCCTAAGGGAACTGGTTTTGAAGCTGTTGGATACACAGATGCAGATTTTGCTGGATACAGGGTTGATAGGAAAAGTACTAGTGGAAGCTGTCAATTTCTTGGTCAAAGACTTGTGTCCTGGTATAGTAAGAAACAACAATCTGTGTCAACTTCCACAACTGAGGCTGAATATATAGCTGCTGGAAGTTGTTGTGCTCAACTGCTTTAGATTAGAAATCAGCTAATGGACTATGGTCTAGTGTTACACAAAATTCCTATTATGTGTGACAATACTAGTGCCATATCTATAGTAGCTAATCCAGTTAATCATTCTAGAACAAAGCACATTGATGTTAGGTACCATTTTATCAGGGAACATGCTGCAAATGGTACCATTAAGCTCATTTTTGTTCCAACAGAAAAACAATTAGCTGATATTTTTACTAAACCTTTGGATGAAGCAACCTTCACTAGACTTGTGAGTGAAATTGGAATGCTCAATTATTCATCCTAAGGCAAGAACTCAGCTAATGTTTTGCAGCAGATTAATTTCTAATAAATCAACCCAGTTTGATTTAATTGGAAATTAACTTAAATATGAATTATAAATATTTCAGAAGCTCTGTATATTTATTTTTCTTTAAAAACTCAAAAATTAACTTAGAATATTTCAAATTCTAAGTAAACTGCTTAGTTGTTAATTTATATCTTAAATGTGTAAAAATTAGCACAAGGAAGATAAATAGTACTCAAATGTATAGAGAACTGAGTTCTCGATAAGTCAAAATGACTTATCGAAAAGTCATTTTGGAGTTCTCGAGTGAGTCCTCGATAAGTCAATTTATAGACTTCTCGAATGATTTCTCGATAAGCTCTATTATGACTTATCGATAAGACCATGTAAAGTTCTCTAATAGTGTTAATTCACAGAGTTCTCGACAAGGATATCTTGAGACTTATCAATAACTCAAAACTAAAATAATTTAATTCAATGAATTATTTTAGACAAATACTTTTGGAAAATTTATTCTGATTTTAATTTGATTCAATTCAAATAAATTAGAATTATTTCAGTCCTTTTTGGACAAACTGGGCATTTATCATAGTTATCGATAAGTCACTTGACTTCTCGAATGTACCTTTTTCATATTTAAAATTACTTCTCGATAAGTTTAATATCAAATGTTTATTTGACTTCTCGATAAGTATTTTACTTTTTCTATAAAAACCCAGACTTCTCGATACACACATTATACTTACACCTTCTCGAGATCTCAAGTGACCTAGCTTTCAGACAAAAGGCGATTTCTCTCTCGTTTTTGCTCTTTTCTCAAAACTTTTTCTTACCAACTACTTCTAAACACTACAATGGCACAAAACATTATTAGAGCTATCATTCCTGAGAAGGGAACTAACTTTATTGCTTTTCTTGATGCTAACCAAGCCCCTGATAGTTTCAAGGGGTTTGTGAAGTTTCTTTCTGAATCCTACATTGCAGGTGCTTTAACTGCAAGTCCTGTGCCGTATTTGGACGTTCTTCATGAATTTTGGACATCAGCTATAACTAGGACAGTTGTTCTAGAGAATGTCATTTCTATGGTGGTCACATGCACAATTGGAGGCCAGAAAATTGAGTTTTCAGCAGCTGATGTGAATACAACCCTGGGTTTGCCAACTGAGAATTATGGAGAGATGCCAACTGCAGATGAGCTGAGTGAATTCATGGACTTCATCAACTACAGTGGCTCAATCAACTTGGCAAGCCTGAATAGAACAAATCTTAGGAAGGAATGGTCCTTTGTGTTTGATTCTGTAGTAAGGGCTTTCACTTGCAGAAAAACCGGCTTTGACAACATCTCAAGTGTGGTGCAGAAGCTGTTGTTCTCAATAACTCACAACAGGCATCTGAATGTTGGAGGTCTGATTCTGGAGGAGCTGGCTACCAGGCTTACTATGCCTTTGAAGAATAGAGGTAAAGAAATCTTTTTGCCAAGGTTTATTATGTCTACTTTAGCTCATAAAGTCAATGACATACATTTGTTAGCTAGTATTGATAGTAGTAGAATTGGCAATTGCAAGCAAGTGTCCAAAATCATATTTGGCTCACTTAATTCAAAGAATAAGGTGAGTGTAAGTCTCAGAATCACTCCATTTATGTTGGAGAGATTCAGGACTTATCCTTACCCTATGCCAGACACAAGGGCTCCTAAATTTGCTAGTTTAGCTATGGTTCCAGAGCTTGTGGAAGCACAAACACAGGCACACCAACAGGGACCTTCGAAGGCTGCAGCCCTTTCTTTTACACCACTAGATGTTAGCAAACCAACCACTTTAGTCTCTCAAAAGACTGAAGTGAGTAAAAAGAAGAGAAAGAAACCAACCCTTATTGTTGTAAATGAGAGTGAAACACTTCAAACTGAACCAGAGTCACCCTTGGTCAAGAAACCAAAGAAGAGTAAGTTACCAGAGTTGACCACTCTAGACACCTCTGTGTCCTCCCAAAAGGGCATAGTTGAACAAATGGGGAGTAAACAGTTACTAGATGCATCCTCTCAACAGGGTGTATCTATTGAAAAGAGCATTCACCCCAATGCATCATGTACTGAGTCAGCACAACCTGCGCCTAGAGTGTATGGTAGAAGAAATAAGGATGGCACACACAGTGAGGGCACATCACTTGAAGCTCCCTCATCCATTCAGGGGGAGCTGCCAACACTCACAATTGAGCAAACTTCTCTAATCTCCCAAATTTCTTCATCATATAGAGCACTTGAATCTGATTCTCAAGTGCACCAACACTCAAGTGACATGGTTCATGAAACTGTGCTCACCACCCAGAACCAACATCTAGATGGTGAGAGGCTACTAGCTGGGGTAGCCCTTGATGACACCATCACAAACATGAGGGTTTCATCAGTTTTTACTGAAGATCCCATGGTCACTCTTGCACCTTCATGTACACAATCATCTTCACAGATGAATAGGTTTGAGGGTATTACTCTTGAGGGAGAGCTATCTATATCCTCTCCAATTCAATTGGAGGTTCCTTAAGATGGAACAACTCCCCTCATAACTCTAGCAGAAGCTGTCTCAACAATCAAAACTAGAAGAACGATTGCCTATGACAATGTCATAAAAAGGGCAATTTTATCACATTTATGTGACAGTGCTCTGCAAGGTGCACAAAGGTTTGAGGCTGGTGTACATGACAGTAACCCAGTCAAATCCTCTCCAATTCCAATTGAGGTTCTCACTACAAGTGGAAGACAACACACTGTCACAACCACAGAGCAATCTGCGAGTCAAACTGTGATCCCAGTCATAGATGCTTATGCATTTTTTTTTCTGGTGAAATGAGTATGATTAGCCCTATATGGTCTTCCTCTAATCATGTGATCACATATTACCTCTTCTAGGCCACCTCTTATTTCTGTAGGTCAAACAACATTTGAGCCTTTCATGTGAGAATAAGAGAAAAGATTGAGTGAAAATGAAAGAATAAGAGAGGCAGGATCCTTCCTGGAAAAAGGAGAGGTAGATGAATGTATGGATTTGGCAATCCTTGTGAGGGAACTCTGACTCTCAAAAGTAATGAGACTAGTGCAGTGAGAATTGGTGAGACTACTTATTCAAATGAACAGAGAGCTTAGGACTTTTATCACTAACAGATTTTTCTACAGATCTAAGTGAAACTTCTATTGTTTAAAACTTATCACCATGAATCTCAATGAAGCTTGAAGCTGCACACAGTGTTCCAAATGGACAATGACAACAGCTTGAACAATGTGCATTTAATGGATTTTTCTTCCTGGAGATAATGTCAAAAGGGGGAGAATATATCTAAATGCCAAAATAGCTAATGGATGTTGAATAAATCTAAATGCAACTCAACAGAAGAAGACATGTGGGAAGACTGGTTTTGGTTTCTGCATTTAGTTACAGTTTTGACATCATCAATCAGAACTTGTGCATAATTTCATAATGAACAAGTTGGGGGAGATTGTAATATATAATAGATGATGTCAAAGATTACTGGAGATAATAATATCATCAACATCTATGATCTGAGTATATCAGAAGAGTTGAAGGTATCAAAGGATGGAAGATTTCTGAATATAAAAGCTGGCTCTTTGTCAAGTTACAGGATAGGGATGTTAGCTAGATATCCTAAGCCAGATTTGCTGAAACTAATAGAGGCTCTAGCGGACACCCCCATTCTAGAAGAATTGGAAATACTTGTGCAAATTAAGAACATAATTGAGAAAGAATTAGACAACTCAGTCTTTACTTAATTATTGTAAACTGTCCAATGTACAAGTGTTGTATCAGCTTTTGTATCATTTTATTTCCATTCTTTAACTTGGGGTTTGTAATAACCCCAATTTTTGGAAATTTTTGAAACCCTTATGAATAGTGAATTTGCTGATTATGCTGAATGAGAAAACTTTTCATGCCACACTATGTAGGGGTTCTGTTATGGATATTCTGAGATTTTATTAGTACTCTATAAAGTAAATGAGTGTATGTAAAGGTCGTTAGAATTCGAATCCAGACACTTTGATTTTTCCCCGAAAATCCACCAGATACCGAAAGAATTGAGTATAAGGTAACATGATTAAAAGGATTTAAATTCAAGGATTATAAGAGAGGATCATAAAAGGAATATAAAATATTGAGAAAGGTTTAGGGGAACCCAAGTAATAAGATCCCGGGTATGATCCCTCAAACGATAAACAAGAACGAAAGTTAAGCGAACCGTATAACAGATAGACGGTCATTAGCCAAGTAATTAGGGGATAATAAAAGAGGTTAGTGGATGATGATGTCATCAAACCACAAGATAAAGACATGTGGCATAAAAGTGACATAGGGATGATGAGGTAAGCAAGGTTAAAGAGATATTTTTCAAGAATGAATCATAGCCAAGCATTTTCAACCATAGTCAAACCAAGGTTAATTGTTAACCAAACTATCAAAACACCACACAAATTCACCAAGGCAAGAAAAAGCATTTCATCTTTCATTCTACACTTCAAACTCTCGGCTTCTTTTATCAAAAATGAAGATCCAAGCTCCACCACTTACTATTTGGCAAGGTATTTATCTAAGCTTCCCCAAGGATAGTTACATACTTCCTATAAGTTTAAGCTTCTAATTCCAAGCCAATATTTTTCTATAAATCATGGAAGAAAATGGTGAATAGTGTTTTTCAAGAACTAAAATTTGTGTTCTTGAAGTTTTGTTTAGATTAAGCTTGGATAAGGACTTTAAGGGTGATTCCAAGCCATTCTCTTGATTCTCCACTCTCCAAGGAAGGTATAAACTCCAAACCCTAGCTTTAATTTGTATATTAGGTTGATTATGGTTGTGAGGGTAAAGAGTAGCTTGAAACTTGTTTGTTTAAGAGTTTGGGTTGGAATGGTGGTGATTGATTTGTTGAAATCTTATGATTTGGTTAAAGAATGTAGTATAGTTTAAATTCAAGTTTTTGGATTAAGTAGATTGATTATAATGAGTTGATTTGGGGCTGTTGTAATGTAGTTTAGATGGAGGTTTGATTGGGTTGTGAATTGGGGTTGAATTGTGATGGTTTTGGAATGGTTTAAATTTGGAAAATCGCGTAAACATAGCCGTCGTAATGTCCGATTTACTTTAGACTGCTTTTGTTCATAACATTAGGACCCGAGAAATCACTGCTAGGTTTTGACCATTTCCATGTTTAGATTGTTCATGTTACGAGCTTCGTTTTGATATGTAGTTCGTTTGATTCCGATGTACGGTTTAGGAGAAACGGCCGTTTTAAGTAACGACGTTTCGCGAACGAACCCTTACCCCTCGCCTTATTTTGAAACATAGGTTAAAGACCTTAAAGGACTAATTGAAGTATGAAACATTTATGTAAGGTGTAATAGGCAGTTGGTAAGACACTCGCGAAGGAATCGCCTTAAAACTCGTAATGGTTAAATTATTAAAAATGGTGGAGCCGAGGGTACTCGAGTGACTTAAGAGAATCAGTAAGCGCAAAGCGAGCGTTAGAGTATAAGTTGGTTAATGTATAGATTTACAAGTGACTTTGGTTTAATTCCAATTTACTTGTTGTTTATAGGTTACCAGAACCCCCAGTCGCTCAGGCAAGTTTTCTATCCGTTATAGTGTTATTGTGATATATACACTTGTATATGCATTATCTTGTAATAGATGCATGATGGTTATATTAGAAAATTCTTGCGATATATTGTAGCATGTGATATGGTACATATGCATGCCTGTTTCGTATTCTTGCCATATATATCTGTTGGTTCAATTGATAATACCTATGCTAGAGAATAGCGGTAATTTGCATATACCCTTAGTATAGGGACCCAAAGGTGAAAACATTTTCTAAAACCGGGAGTCGAGGATCCCGAGTAGATTTTATATATATATATATATTTATATATATGTATGGTTATAGTTTTCAAAAACTATTAATCGAATAAGGTTTATTCGATAACTTTATTTTATTAATGAATATTATCTTGAATATTCATTCGAGGATTTATGACTCCTTTTATTTTATTTAATGAATATTATCTTGAATATTCATTCAAGGATTTATGACTCCTTTTATTTTATTTAATGAATATTATCTTGAATATTCATTCGAGGATTTATGACTCCTTTTATTTTATTTCATGAATATTACTTCAATATTCATTCGAGAATTTATGACTCCTTTTATTTTATTTCATGAATATTACTTGAATATTCATTCGAGGATTTATGACTCCTTTTATTTTATTTAATGAATATTACTTGAATATTCATTCGAGGATTTCTGACTCCTTTATATTATTTAATGAATATTACTTGAATATTCATTCGAGGACTTATGACTCACTTTATATTATTTATTGAATATTATTTGAATATTCATTTGAGGACCTATGACTCCGATTATTTACTGAAATATATTCTTTATTTTATTAAAGAATAAGGTGTCGATAATCAAACTTATTTTTGATTATTCAAATAAAGATAGTACTTTCGTATAAGTATATCTTTGGTTATTTAATACTCATTTCAAGTATAAGTTTTACAACTTCTACTTCAAGTTATTTATATAGAGATTATCCTTATGGGAATATTATTTAATAATATTCAGATATTTTCTAATATATCGGGACTGATTTATTTTAATAAATCAGCAGTACTCCAAACATTCTTAAAAATGTTATCGAGTTTTCAAAATAATTTTTAAAGTTAGAGTGGACCCCAAAACTCATTTTTTTATATTTAAGATCTTCCTTTCAAAAGGGATTTAAATACTCGCTCAAAACCTGGGGGATCCAGCTCTCTGGTGCATTTTACATTCGCAACGTGGTTGCTGTTTTGAGAAAACAAATGAATTGATTACTTACCCAACGTTCGGGAAGTAAGCCCATTTAATTGAGTCGGCATAAGCGACAGGTCGGGGTACGGTCTATCAAAGTGTAAGTGGCTGGGTGGCAGTCCATCAACGCGTAAGAGGCCGGGTGGCGGTCCAGCACAAGGTCCTTATGTGGCCAGGGTGATGACCGGTGGGGGATTCATCCATCTACTAGTAGAAAAAGGTTACTTATTGGTATCTTTGCCTGATCAGCAAGATATCGGGTTTATGCCAAAATTCTTTTCTTTCCAAAATTCATTGGATATTGCAACTCTGTTCATACTTTACATGATAGAGGTTTTTAGGAAATGTATGAGAGATATATATATGGATATATATATATATCGGGACTTAATGAAGTATCTCGTAACTTCATTTCATTCAATAATATTTCAAAAATTGAATCTATTCAAGTCTTATCTTGTATTCTCATCTATGTGATGAACTTTTGAAACTAATTATAACTTGAACGGTGGTAGTTCAAGTAGTATTCGGAAAGATATAAGTATATTGAAGTATCTTATAACTTCATCTTTTAAACTTATATCTAGTAAATGATTATCTTGTGCGTGTCAAATATTTTCGGAAAAACGTTGAGACAAGGTTAGATATATGAGATCACCTTGCAACGATATTTTTATACAGTTATACACTGGAACTCTGTGTGTATTATGCATGGAAGAGGACTTCTAACATTTTGAAAAGTATATATGTATATATATATACTGAATATTTTGCGACTTCATCGCATTAAGATATCAACTTGGTTCATTTCTTTTGACCAAGACTTTCATGAGTACTATGAGAAAGCTCATATATTGTTAATCATTATATATATTATTTTGGTGGGCTTGCTGCTCACCCTTGCTTTCTTCTTTCATCACACAACATCAGACAGACAAGATGAACAGGACCAAGATCCCGATTCGCGAGCGGATAGGAAATGTTCCGCAGTTTCCTATAGGCGTTGATGCCGTTATAGCTGAGGTAGGAGCTACCAATAGGCTAGGCTTTCAACTTTTGATGTACCAGATTTATGTATATTTATGAATTGTAATAATGGCAAAGAAATGTAAATTTATTCAGAAACCTTTTTAAGGTGTATTGACATATAATTGTGGAATAAAACGACTTGTGATTATTTTTGGATATTCATCTCTGAGACTATAACTTGTGGTGTGTGTGTTTATTGTGGGGTCACAGTACAGAGTAGTTGATTGTGTATTAAGATTGGGTGATATTAAGGGAAATGGAACTCGTGACAACCCGGATCCCCGACCCCGGATTTGGGGGTGTTACAGAAGTGGTATCAGAGCTAAGTGTTATAAACCTCAGAGATGATGTGACGTTAAGATAATAAGTTCATTAAGATAATAAGAACTCTTGCCAAGTTCATAGTCGGGCTACCTAACGTAGTACTGACAGTTAAAACCCTTATGGGAACCCTTATAAATATCGTGATAGAAGCGTAGTTCGTTATCGTATATGGTAGCGGGACTCCGAACCCTGAGGTTGAGGAGCAACAGCGTGATGATGTTTTATTACTTATTGGAGATCAGATTATGGATCCGATAGAGCGTCCTAACGCAGGACCGGATGATGTTGATATTGAGGATGTAACGGTTGAGGATGTTGTCCTAGAAGGGACAGTTGCTGAGGAGGATCCCATGGAGGATCCTGACAAGAATGAATAAAGGACCATTGAGGAATTGATGACCATGGTTAGAGCGACTACCAGAGGTAGGATTGGTCGGTCACTACCGGAGGTTCGTTCAAGTTTGTAAAGATAGTAGCCCCCTTTAACGCGGCTTACTCATAAGACTGAAAAGTTCGAATAGACAGAGAAATGTGAGAACAGCATTTAAGAACCAAAGCAAAGGTTGGTGACGTTCCCTATGTTGGCGTTGCCAGATGGAAAATGAGATTTTGTGAAGTGTAGTGACGCTTTGCATAAGGAATTAGGGTGCTTCTTATACAGCACAGCAAGGTAATCGCGTACGCGTCAAGACAATTAAGGGAATATAAAATTCGATATCCCCACCCATGAGCTTGGGCTCGTGGCAATAGTTTTGCCCGAAATATTGGAGGCACTACTTGTATGGAGAGAAGTGCGAGATTTACCTAAGCCATAAGTACTCTAGTACATTTTCCCGTAGAAAGAGCTCAACATACGCCAAAGGAGGCGGTTAGAGCTAATCAAGGATTACAATTATGAGATTCTTTATCATCCAGGGAAAGCCAAAATGGTGGCTAATGCCCTTAGTGTAAAGGAGAGACTCAAGATGATAATGTCTTGGGAGAGTTGATAAGAGATTTTGAGAAAATGGAAATAGAAGTGAAGGTAACCGGAGCCGGTACCGAAAAGCTGTTTTAGATTGCAATACAGACCGAATTTTTGGAAAAGAACATATTGTGCCAGAAAAAGTGATGAATGAATGCAGAGAGTCAATGACTGAAGAAGAGATCAATACCGAGAAAGATGATAAGGGAATAATAAGGTATTCCTACAGAATTTGGGTTCCAAATGTTCAAGAGCTTAAAGATGAAATCTTAGATGAAAGCTAGTTTGAGGAATAAGATTTAGAGCAAACCCTGAACGTGATAGTCAGGGAGGTCGCCATCAAGATAGAAGGAACCCATAACATAATGGAGTGGAAAATGAGGATTTAAAACATGTAGGATGACCCCGATTATGGGGAGAATGAGGGACTGTTCAGACTATGGAAACGAGAGTCGAGTAAGGAAAGGGGACCCGAGACGGTACTCCTATATGAAAATTCATGGACCTGTCTAAACAGAACTTATACTTTTATTCCCAACCACCACCTTGAGGAAACAATGCGGTGAGAAATTCTTTCAGGTTCTTTAAGTCGCTAAGCTCTTAGAGTTCCAAGGAACAAGCTGACCCAGTCGAGGCAAGAGCCTGGCTAAAGGAAATATAGGAATCATTTTAGATTCTAAATGATGGACGAAACACAAAATACTATTTTTGTCACTTACCCTCCTAAGAGAAGGGCCACCACTGGTGAAAGACCAAGAAAGGCACAGAGCCAGAGGTTAGAATAAACTGATTAAAGTTCAGTCAATTGTTTTCGGGAAAGTAATTCCCAAGGTTATGGAGATAGTGTAAAAGCTTTAGAGTCAGAACAAAGGCGGACGAGTATGATGAAATATGAATCTAAGTTGTAAAAGTTGTCAAGATTCGTTCTAAGGGCACGAATCCAGAATGACGGGATGTTTGAAATCAATGTTTATGTTGTGTTGGTTCATGAAATAATGATAAGAGAAAGGAAAATAAAAAAAGAAATTGAAGTGGAAAGGAATATAACGACAATAGAGTTTGAGGAATGATAAGGGAGTTGGGTATGAGGAAACCCTAAAGACTCGTAGCAATAGAAATAGAAAAGTATGTAATCGTCAGGATGAGGGTGATTCACCATGAGTTAAATTGATGGTGGAAGGCATAAGAGATACATATGTTTTATCCCCTGTAAGTTGGAAGGATTCGAGGAAACCTTGAGGTAGTTCGAAGGATAAATAATGAGACGCGGATAGACTGAGGAGACAAGGAAGTAAGAAATTAGGAAAATTGGATGAAGGAAGTGACCTTCAAGAATGTGAAGTGTAAGACCGGTGGCTTGATACCCAGGAAGGGAGACGCCAGGTATGAAAGATATCCCAACATTGAGATGACTGTTGAGATAAACAACAAAAGTAAATAAGGATTTATTAAGAAGAAGTTCACGTTGAACACGACCAATATCTTCCAGATCATCCATGTGATCATTACCAAATCAGGAAAGAAAAGCGGATAACCATTTTTATCTTTTGGAGGCCATGTGGATTGACCTTAACTTGAATAAGGATGTTATTGTGAAATTCGGTATAGACTATCGAGGTAGAAATGATTGAATAAGATACCCTTATCAGGGATATATGACTTTATTTATCCATGGAAGGATGCTTGTACCTTTTTAAAGGTGGAATTAAGGATAGAACATCGGTAACTTAAAACGAATCCTAGGGGAATGCATAAAGGTTGGCATTTCACCCTTAATAGGGATAGTATGAGTTTTGACAGTATGAATTGGAAAAGATTAAGGTAATAATAACCTTTAAGAATCAGTGGAGAAATTTTTCAGAAGTATATAGACAATGATTCTGGTATTAGTAAATGGTATTTTGATATGCCCTGTATCTAAGGAATACAGGAGGAACGATTCAAGGATAACCCTAGAGGTTTTACAAGGAGAAAGGTAATATTCAAAATTCTCAAGAATAGAAATGTTGATAAAGGAAATATGACGTAATTATATTGATGCCAAGAGAGGCACGTGTTAAACCACGAGAAAGTATGGATCGAACCAGTAATGGTCAAAATTGTTCTGGGCAATTAGGACTTAAGATAAAAGATGTTCTAAGTATGATTGAGAGTCAGTCATGACAGTGATTAACCTCTAAAGACTGAGGCAATAACTTATGGAAAAATGGTGATTTTTTTTTACTCGTCAGATTTTAAGGAAAACATCTTCACATAAGCTGTGATTGAAATAAGGTAGAAAATTTATTTGGAGGTGGTTAAAATGACATTGACTGTAAGGAAATTTTACTATCAGGAAAGGCCAAAGAGGTGGCCGACACTTTAAAGGTAAGAGGATAATTATAGGCGCTTGTGCCAAAGGAATACAGTGATGATGGTTAAAGCTATGAAGGTTGTATTATGGTTTGGAAGATTGACATTCCTTCTGATGATTGTGCAATACCCAACCGTAATAGTAGTTGGTAAAGGTTTAATTCGTGTAATCGCCATGAGCGGGCTATCTATCTCAGAAGGAACTACCCGGAGGATAATCCCGGACCATGTTTCAAAAAGGACTAAACGAACCTTCGAGTTAAGTCTTCTATTGAAGGTATATGATTGAGAATGGTATTAACCTGCTATTGTTGCTTTGATTGAAACTCTTCTGTAATTTTATCTGCTTCATGTCATGTATGTATGTCAGGATCAGGAGTGTTCTTCATAAATCATGAATGGTGATTAGGTTACCTCCTTAGAAGAATTTTATACGACATATATGGACTCCGTATGGTTAGATATTAAGATTTCATGGAAAGTGAATGATGACGGTAGGTCAGTGGTGGACAATAGTAAGGCAGCAATGATTCTGCGAGTAACGAGCTGATTACAACCGTGAGAGTTGTATTGGAATGGATGTTGAGATTGAGTACCACTAAACGGGTCGTGGTAGTGTATAAGTTATCATTGATAGACTAATTAAGTAGAGTATCTACCTATCGAATATTTATTCTTTCTTATCAATAGAGAGTCGTATTATTATACGAGGAAGGTTACGGTGCAAGCATAGAATTCTAGTAACAATGATGTCTAGAATGAGATCCCAGATTCGATTTTCAATGTCGAGGGAGTTTCAAAGGTGATTGTGTATAAGCTCGAGGAAGAGCATGGGTCCATAGAATGATGGACGGAATAACAAAAATATTTAAGCATATGAAATACGAAGCTATAATACTTGATGTTGATATAAATACATATATGTTTTGTTCTCCTATGACAAACCTCTATAGTTCAGAGGTAGATTCCAAGCCAGATATTTTATGGCAATATTTTTTTACATATATACAATTCTCTTCAGTTCGTTCTTTTCTCATCTTTTCATTTCATGTAAGCTGAGAAGAACAACCCTTCCAGAAGGGGAGGTATTGTCGAATGACTATCTATCTTTGTGATAGAAGCCAAGTAGGATACCACATGTTGTTTAATTGCTTGTCAAGTACTAAAGGCTGGCCACCTTCTGTACTAACTATGCGATATAAAAAGTGTTCATGATCATAGTGATCTCTCAACAAATTCCTTTACTTCTATATGATTGATCAAATTTTGGAAAATAGAAACAGCTGAAAAAGGAGTAATAAAGTTGTGGTAGTATTCGGAATGGAAACCCATTCGTGATACTAAGGTTGACGTGGTTATTAAAAGGTTATAGAACGCTAACGAGCAAAAGTATAACTAGTATAATATTAGGAACGAAAGGTAGTAGCGATTACGAACTGGAAACTAATGGGTATTGAGAAGCAAAAGCTTTAATGCTAAAAGTTATAATGAGAGTCTGTGCAATAGACTTGAAAGAAATTGGAATGATCACTTAACACGGATTGAGTTTTCTTACGACAATAGATCATATGTCATTATCGAGTTGTCGCCTTATGAGATCCTTGAGGGAAGACAATGTCGATCTCCCTTATGTTAGGATGAAGTTGTAGAGCGCAAGATGCTCGGACCCGTAGTAGTCCAAAGGACCAAGGATATAATAGATCTAATCAGAGGACGGCTGGTAGTAACCCAAGATGGACGTAAGAAGTATGCTGATTTGACACGAAAGGACAAAGAATAGGAAGTAGGGGACCTAGTGTTGTTAAAGGTATCCCCTTGGAAACCCTTGGAAAGGATTGATGAGATTCGGAAAGAAATAAAAGCTAAGTCCACAAATTGTTGAACCCTTGGATATATTAAGACGTATTGGGAAGTTAGCATATGAGCTAGCCCTACCCCCGAACATGTAGCAAGTCATAACGTGTTCCACGTATCAATGTTAAGGAAGTGTAATTCGGATGCCAGATAAATAGGGGCATATGAGCGCATAGACATGCAACCCGACGTAACCTATATGGAGCAACCAGGAAGGGTTATAGAGTAAAAAGGAACAAGTGCTTAGGAGAAGGGTTATCAAACTAGGCAGAGTTTGGTGGTAGGACCACAATGTGGGAAAATTTACTCAAGAATTGGAAAGTGCAATGCTAAGAGAGTATCCCTATTCATTTTCTATCTGATTCCGGGACGGAATCCTTTTAAGGAGGGGAGACTTTAATAACCCCAATTTTTGGAAATTTTTGAAACCCTTATGAATAGTGAATTTGCTGATTATGCTGAATGAGAAAACTTTTCATGCCACACTATGTAGGGGTTCTGTTATGGATATTCTGAGATTTATTAGTACTCTATAAAGTAAATGAGTGTATGTAAAGGTCGTTAGAATTCGAATCCGGACACTTTGATTTTTCCCCGAAAATCCACCAGATACCGAAAGAATTGAGTATAAGGTAACATGATTAAAAGGATTTAAATTCAAGGATTATAAGAGAGGATCATAAAAGAAATAAAAAATATTGAGAAAGGTTTAGGGGAACCCAAGTAATAAGATCCCGGGTATGATCCCTCAAACGATAAACAAGAACGAAAGTTAAGCGAACCGTATAACAGATAAACGGTCATTAGCCAAGTAATTAGGGGATAATCAAAGAGGTTAGTGGATGATGATGTCATCAAACCACAAGATAAAGACATGTGGCATAAAAGTGATATAGGGATGATGAGGTAAGCAAGGTTAAAGAGATATTTTTCGAGAATGAATCCTAGCCAAGCATTTTAAACCATAGTCAAACCAAGGTTAATTGTTAACCAAACTATCAAAACACCACACAAATTCACCAAGGCAAGAAAAATCATTTCATCTTTCATTATACACTTCAAACTCTCGGCTTCTTTTATCAAAAATGAAGATCCAAGCTCCACCACTTACTATTTGGCAAGGTATTTATCTAAGCTTCCCCATGGATAGTTACATACTTACTATAAGTTTAAGCTTCTAATTCTAAGCCAATCTTTTTCTATAAATCATGGAAGAAGATGGTGAATAGTGTTTTTCAAGAACTAAAATTTGTGTTCTTGAAGTTTTGTTTAGATTAAGCTTGGATAAGGACTTTAAGGGTGATTCCAAGCCATTCTCTTGATTCTCCACTCTCCAAGGAAGGTATAAACTCCAAACCCTAGCTTTAATTTGTCTATTAGGTTGATTATGGTTGTGAGGGTAAAGAGTAGCTTGAAACTTGTTTGTTTAAGAGTTTGGGTTGGAATGGTGGTGATTGATTTGTTGAAATCTTATGATTTGGTTAAAGAATGTAGTATAGTTTAAATTCAAGTTTTTGGATTAAGTAGATTGATTATAATGAGTTGATTTGGGGCTGTTGTAATGTAGTTTAGATGGAGGTTTGATTGGGTTGTGAATTGGGGTTGAATTGTGATGGTTTTGGAATGGTTTAAATTTGGGAAATCGCTTAAACATAGCCGTCGTAATGTTCGATTTACTTTAGACTGCTTTTGTTCATAACATTAGGACCCGATAACTCAGTGCTAGGTTTTGACCATTGCCACGTTTAGATTGTTCATGTTACGAGCTTCGTTTTGATATGTAGTTCGTTTGATTCCGATGTACGGTTTAGGAGAAACGGCCATTTTAAGTAACGACGTTTCGCGAACGAACCCTTACCCCTCGCCTTACTTTGAAACATAGGTTAAAGACCTTAAAGGACTAATTGAAGTATGAAACATTTATGTAAGGTGTAATAGGCAGTTGGTAAGAACTCGCGAAGGAATCGCCTTAAAACTCGTAATGGTTAAATTATTAAAAATGGTGGAGCCGAGGGTACTCGAGTGACTTAAGAGAATCAGTAAGCGCAAAGCGAGCGTTAGAGTCTAAGTTGGTTAATGTATAGATTTACAAGTGACTTTGGTTTAATTCCAACTTACTTGTTGTTTATAGGTTACTAGAGTCGTCCCGATCCATTCGTAACCCCCAGTCGCTCAGGCAAGTTTTCTATCCGTTATACTGTTGTTGTGATGTATACACTTGTATATGCATTATCTTGTAATAGATGCATGATGGTTATATTAGAAAATTCTTGCGATATATTGTAGCATGTGATATGGTAAATATGCATGCCTGTTTCGTATTCTTGCCATATATATCTGTTGGTTCAGTTGATAATACATATGCTAGAGAATAGCGGTAATTTGCATATACCCTTAGTATAGGGACCCAAAGGTGAAAACATTTTCTAAAACCGGGAGTCGAGGATCCCGAGTAGATTTTATATATATATATATATATATATATATATATTTATATATATGTATGGTTATAGTTTCCAAAAACTATTAATCGAATAAGGTTTATTCGATAACTTTATTTTATTAATGAATATTATCTTGAATATTCATTCGAGGATTTATGACTCCTTTTATTTTATTTAATGAATATTATCTTGAATATTCATTCAAGGATTTATGACTCCTTTTATTTTATTTAATGAATATTATCTTGAATATTCATTCGAGGATTTATGACTCCTTTTATTTTATTTCATGAATATTACTTGAATATTCATTCGAGAATTTATGACTCCTTTTATTTTATTTCATGAATATTACTCGAATATTCATTCGAGGATTTATGACTCCTTTTATTTTATTTAATGAATATTACTTGAATATTCAATCGAGGATTTATTACTCCTTTATATTATTTAATGAATATTACTTGAATATTCATTCGAGGACTTATGACTCACTTTATATTATTTATTGAATATTATTTGAATATTCATTTGAGGACCTATGACTCCGATTATTTACTGAAATATATTCTTTATTTTATTAAAGAATAAGCTGTCGATAATCAAACTTATTTTTGATTATTCAAATAAAGATAGTACTTTCGTATAAGTATATCTTTGGTTATTTAATACTCATTTCAAGTATAAGTTTTACAACTTCTACTTCAAGTTATTTATATAGAGATTATCCTTATGGGAATATTATTTAATAATATTCAGATATTTTCTAATATATCGGGACTGATTTATTTTAATAAATCAGCAGTACTCCAAACATTCTTAAAAATGTTTTCGAGTCTTCAAAATGATTTTTAAAGTTAGAGTGGACCCCAAAACTCATTTTTTTTATTTAAGATCTTCCTTTCAAAGGGGATTTAAATACTCGCTCAAAACCCGGGGGATCTAGCTCTGTGGTGCATTTTACATTCGCAACGTGGTTGCTGTTTTGAGAAAACAAATGAATTGATTACTTACCCAACGTTCGGGAAGTAAGCCCATCTAATTGAGTCGGCATAAGCGACAGGCCGGGGTACGGTCTATCAAAGTGTAAGTGGCTGGGTGGCAGTCTATCAACGCGTAAGAGGCCGGGTGGCGGTCCAGCACAAGGTCCTTATGTGGCCAGGGTGATGACCGGTGGGGGATTCATCCATCTACTAGTAGAAAAGGTTACTTATTGGTATCTTTGCCTGATCATCAAGATATCGGGTTTATGCCAAAATTCTTTTCTTTCCAAAATTCATTGGATATTGCAACTCTGTTCATACTTTACATGACAGAGGTTTTCAGGAAATGTATGAGAGATATATATATGGATATATATATATATATCGGGACTTAATGAAGTATCTCGTAACTTCATTTCATTCAATAATATTTCAAAAATTGAATCTATTCAAGTCTTATCTTGTATTCTCATCTATGTGATGAACTTTTGAAACTAATTATAACTTGAACGGTGGTAGTTCAAGTAGTATTCGGAAAGATATAAGTATATTGGAGTATCTTGTAACTTCATCTTTTAAACTTATATCTAGTAAATGATTATCTTGTGCGTGTCAAATATTTTCGGAAAAACGTTGAGACAAGGTTAGATATATGAGATCACCTTGCAACGATATTTTTATACAATTATACACTGGAACTCTGTGTGTATTATGCATGGAAGAGGACTTCCAATATTTTGAAAAGTATATATGTATATATATACTGAATATTTTGCGACTTCATCGCATTAAGATATCAACTTGGTTCATTTCTTTTGACCAAGACTTTCATGAGTACTATGAGAAGGCTCATATATTGTTAATCATTATACATATTATTTTGGTGGGCTTGCTGCTCACCCTTGCTTTCTTCTTTCATCACACAACATCAGATAGACAAGATGAACAGGACCAAGCTCCCGATTCGCGAGCGGATAGGAAACGTTCTGCAGTTTCCTATAGGCGTTGATGTCGCTATAGCTGAGGTAGGAGCTACCAATAGGCTAGGCTTTCAACTTTTGATGTACCAGATTTATGTATATTTATGAATTGTAATAATGGCAAAGAAATGTAAATTTATTCAGAAACCTTTTTAAGGTGTATTGACATATAATTGTGGAATAAAACGACTTGTGATTATTTTTGGATATTCATCTCTGAGACTATAACTTGTGGTTTGTGTGTTTATTGTGGGGTCACAGTACAGAGTAGTTGATTGTGTATTAAGATTGGGTGATATTAAGGGAAATGGAACTCGTGACAACCCGGATCCCCGACCCCGGATTTGGGGGTGTTACAGGGTTAGTCTTGTTAACAGGCATAAATTTGTGATAAATAATCTTCTCATAAATTGGGGGAGATTGTTGTGCAAGACATGCCTGTATCATAACAAGACTAAGTCATATTGACAACCCTAAGATTAGTTGTATTGTAACCTTAATCTGTAATTCATATTTGTAACACTTAATGTCTATAAAATGTAAATGGAGCAGACTGGAGCATTTTTCTCTAAACAGTGTCAATCCTAAGAATTCTATCTGGAAGAAGATCAAGAAGATCATGCCTCAGAAGAATTATGAAGAAACTTGGAGTTGAATAAATCTGTTTGGTGTAAAACATTCTAAGTCAAGATCTCTACAAGTCACAAAATTAGTGTTATAGAGAAATCATTCGAGAACTTCAGAATGACTTATCGAGAAGTTATTTAAACTCCTGAGAGTATCCGACGGATGAGCAATATCTACTCGACGGATGAGGAATGTTTACTCGACGGATAAGCCATCACTACTCAACGGATAAGCAACATCCACCGGGTGTAGAGAACTCAGGAATTGTCTGTCTAGAACTCAGAGATATCAAAAAGTATACATTCATTAGAGAACTCTGAGTTATCGATAAGCCAAAGTCCATTAGAGAACTCTGAGTTATTGATAAACCAAAATTCACTAGAGAACTCAGAGTTGTCGATAAGTCTAGGCAGCAATGAAGTTTCAGAGATATCGACAAGCCAACATGCCTATTGAGATGTCGAGTTCTCTAAAGCTTAAATGAAGATCTCGAAGTGGAGAAATTTCTCTAAGTATAGAATTGCAGAACAGTTTAATATCCAAGGTTGCAAATCAACAAACAATTCACACAGCTGAATTGAAAAGTCTACAAAAAGCAGCTTGAGAGATGTGCAAGATCAATGGCAAAGATTAACTGACAGAGGAGATTAAAGTAATCACGAGAAGCTAAAGATATGCTAAGCTAGAAATGGAAGATTTGCTTTTCTATAAATAGAAATGACAAGTGACAGTTTAGAAAAGCTAATAGCATATTTATTATCCACCGTGTAAACCAGCAGTTAACTGAGTTATAAAGTTAACACTGGTCCTCTAATTAACAAGGAGAACAAAAAGAATAGAAAAATTTGTGTGTTCTCTCTCAAGAAAGAAGCTAAGTTCTAAAACAAGAACTTAGAGATTTTGTAGCAAAACACTGCTTGATTTTTAATATAAAATTAAGTGAGTTTTGAAGATCTTTGTTTTACATATTTGCACAGCTATTTATGTTTAACATCCATTCTACTAAATCATAAACAACAACCAACTGCTAAAGCCTAAGTCGATCGAAAATCAAACATTAAAGCCAAAACACATTCACCCCTCCCCCCTATGTGTTGTATTCATATCTAACATGTCTACATTAAACAAAAGCCCAAGTGTAAGCACATTTTAAACAGCGCCTCCATTCCCGACAATAACCAAAATTGGAGGAATAGTTTTGTCGTGTTAAGGTGGGAGAATGGTGACTGGGGCACCCTCTTCAGATCTTCCTTCGGGAAGGTTAGTGATGGTAGCCTCAAATCCATTCACCTAACCCCCGAGGAAACTATCATTTATGATGAGCTTACTCGGGATGATGGTGTCACTATCAGCTGGACTCTTTTAGAGGAGTTCTCCCTCATCCACGTGGGACTATCCTGTTTCTCAACAGGGTATTTTTCTTCTCTTCTCGTTTTTTCTTTCTTTCATGCATTATTGACACCACTTATTTCATTTTTTCTCTTTTTTTGCAGCTGCTAAGGAAATCAACGAGGATAATGTGCCTCTCGTTGAGGAGACTGCCAGGATGAAGAAGGCTCGCCTTGCGGGTCTGGATACTCGAGGAAAGGCTACGGAGCATAGCTTCTTACGGAAGCACAAGGAGCCCATAGTGGAGTTCCAGCTGAGGGAGCTGATGCCCACAGTGCCCCTATTACTGCTGCTGCTCCTGTCTCTGTTGCTACGGGCGCCTTTCAGCCTCTTTGGGGATACCGCCGAGGGGATACCGTGGTTGGATCCATGAAGCATGCTTGGAATTGGTCCTACCATGGCGTAACCCCCAAGGACTTTACTTACGTGGTTGCTACCCCTGACCTGGAGAGGATAAAGCTCATGGGAGCTCAGTCCCTGGCCTCGGTATGACCCTTCCTTGAAATTTTTCTTTCTTTTTTTACTTGTAGCATTTTCTTGCCTTACTATATCCTCGTTTATTATTTCGTTTCAGTCTAACGCCTACTTTCAAGGTGCTGTGAGGCAAGCTAAATCATGGAAGAGGGCTTCTGACAAAGCTGATAATGCCCTCAGGAAGCAGCAGAAGAAGTACGCCGCTTTGGAGCGGAAGCTGAAGCGTAAGAAGGAGGAGCTAGGAGAGTCCAATGCTGAGATGGTGGTCCTACGGGCCGAGAAAGATAAGGCGATTAACAACTACTTGGACTCGGAGGAGTTTACCCGGTCCATGAGGGTGAGGGACGATTCAGTCTTCCCTGGGTTTTATAGGACTGGCTGGGACACGACCCTTGGGACCGTGAACGAGGCTTGTCCTGTTTTTAACCCAGCGGACTATGTCTGCCCTAATGATGAGGCTTTGCTGCAGAGGTTTCGTACCCGGGTGGTTGTCTCGGATCGTATCCCTCAGGACCCGCGTCTTCCTACTCCCGAGTCGTGTTCGAGGCCTGCTGCGGATGATATCTCTTCCTTCTCCGGGATGACTAAGACTTCCAGCAATAGCGGAGGAGATGATGATATGGATGCCGAGGGCACCTTTTCTCCTTAGAGCTTTTCTAGCCCTGCGTGGCTTATTTATTTTATCTTGTCTTCGAGACTTTGTTTATCAGACTTTGTACTATTTATTCGAACAAGTTTTATTTATCGAACTTTATGCTTTCATCTTATGCACTTAGTTTACTTGTCTTGTTACTGAAACATATTTTGAAAACTTTCTGAATTTCACAAATTGTTGGGATTCATCCCTTAAACAAGTCTTAATAAACCTCAAACTAAAACATGTAAATCCTAAGCAAGCAAAGCTTCAAGGTGCTTTTCAACCTACTTGTCATCTTGACAAGTGAGAATTGTGCTCAACCGCCTAACACATAGTAAATCTTCAGGTTTTGTGCATGCTAAGTTCTTGGGACTTCAAAGCCATCCATAGTCTCAAGCTTGTAGGTTCCTCTACCTTGAACACTCTTGACCATGTATGGCCCTTCCCAATTTGGGGCAAGCTTCCCTTTCTGCCCTACAACAGAGGCTTCTACCTTCCTCAAGACTAAGTCACCCTGTTTGAAGAACCTTTCTTTAACCCTTAGGTTATAGTAGAACGAAGCCTTTTTCTGATATTATACTATCTTCGCATGTGCATCATCTCGTACTTCATCAATTAGATCCAGGGCTAACCTTTGCCCTTCCTCAGTTTCCTCAGTATTGAAAGCTTGAATCCTGGGGAGGAATGTGATATCTCTACAGGAGCAACTGCTTCTACCCCATATGCTAACATGAAGGGAGTTGCACCAGTCGTGACTCTACAGGTCGTCCTATAGGCCCATAGTATTGGGAGTATTTCTGAAAGAGATATGTCCTAAGTCCAATCATGTATGAGGATTTAGGAATAACTTTTATGTAATCTGTTTTAATTTCATTGATATTAATAAAAGACTTGTTTTATTTTTATTGCGGGCTCTATCTATTTAAATGTTTAAATAAGATATACCACATTTTAGAGTAAAGCTTTTTATGGATTGTGATGAGATCATAATAATGAGACCTAAAAGATGATAACTCTAAACTTAAATAGTTCCTGGTCGTAGGATTACTAACTGGTAATTAATAATCCGCAAAGATCGGTATATACTATGCTTGCTTCATTATGAAGGATGTCTGTTCTCATAGACATTTGTGTGGTGACACTATAGCTAGTATGTAGGTGCTTATTATAGAATAAGTTCACTGAACATGACTCACACAGCTGAACAACTGATGGAGTTCACTCACGTGTCAGCAGTTGTTCACATAGTGATAGTTGTACAAGTATCCTTAGACTTGAGGTCATCATAGTCATCTTGTGTACACTGAACTATGCTTTGGTTTAGTTCTTAGTCTCAAGGGACAATTATAAGGGCTCTACTGGGTATAGGAATTTGTACACGAAGAGAGTGTATGATCAATAAAGGATCTACCCCTTCCAGTGTAGGAAGAGAATGTTCAATGCTGATCCACTTATGGTAGTTCAGGAATCTCTGGCCAGAGTGAATGAAATTAGAAAGGAGTTTCTAATTTACATTAAATAGAACTAAGCATAGTGAATGGGAAAGCAAGTGATTAAATAAGAAAGGCTTGACACAAGTTCCATGCCTTGTATTTAATCGTGACATTGCAGGGTAGAAGGAATTAATTATACGGTAACTACTCACTGAATAGGTTCTTGGTATAAGCAGTGAATTCGTATTATCCTGATAGTCGCGATATGCTGAGAAGTATCCCTCACGATGTAGAATAAATATGATTAATTAATTAATCATATATAATGAATTAGAAAATATATATAAATAATGATAAAATAGTTTTATTATTATTTATTTCTACTACCGGCTTAATATTGAACCTATAGGGTCACACCATAAAAGAGAATGATTTAATGGTGGAGGAATTAATTAATAATGGTTGATAATTATTTATTTATGAAATAAATAATTAATTGGAAAATTTAATAATTGATTAAATGAGATTTAATTGATTATAAATTAATTAAGAAAAGGTTCTTAATATTATTAATTAAGAATTTAATTTTTGGAAGTTAAATCAAGTGAGAGAATTATTTTAAAGAGTTTAGAAAAAAGATTAATAATTAAAAGGTGTTTTAATTATTAGTGAGAATAATAAAGGGTTAATAATAATAATATTTTATGGGAAAATTTTCAGCTGAAATTTTTTCCTATAAATATACTATTATAGACCCTATTTTTGCCTCAATCAAAAAGATTTACAAAACCCTAATTGTTTCCATCTCCTCCTCCTTCATTACATCGCTTTCTTGGTGGATACCAGTGGAGTGCTTCACACTTGAGGAGCAGCTGCTAACGATCTCCGTTCATCGTTTTTGGATCGCCATTAAAGACCTCCATCTTTCCATTAACGTAAAGCTTCTTAAGGAAAACATATTGAACTACGAATTAAATATTATTTTTCGCATGGATCCTGCGGAGGGTTTCGGTTTTTTTAAGATTTAAATTTATGTTTTCGCTGCGTTTTTGTGCTAAAAACCCTTCAATGGCATCAGAGCTACTTGCGAAAAGTTTTTAATTCGTTTATGTGTTTAACTGTTTTCGATATATGAGCATGTATGTGATTCGCCATGATTTGATGTTGATATAATATGCTTATATATGTATGGTTTTGAATATATGATATTAATGTGAGTTGTATAATCATAAGATGATTATGTAATCTGTATATATACTGATATATACATGATTTATGTTTGTTCTAATTATGAGAATCATATTAGATACGGATTCTGAATTGGCTGCTGCAGATTTGCTGAAATCTGGGTCTGGTGTCCGATTTACACAAACAAAAACTCTATTCCATAGGTAAACGAGCATCTGAACAAAACTGATAGCTAAAGCTATCAACGACTTGTCTGTAAGGCGTTTGACATCGTTTACTGCCCATAAACAGTGATTCTTGTTTTTCTGATTTGATTCTGATTTTTCTGATTTTTGTCATATTTTCTTTTTATGATTAGATCATGGAGAATATGATATATTAAGATCAGATTATGTGTTTTAACATGCTTTTATGTGTTGTATGAGCATGGTGGATGCTTATGGCCTTTCGACCTTAGTGTAATGGTTTTGGTTTTAAATATGACTTGCATGTCGTCGATCTTTGTAATCATAAATCTCGAATGTACCTCGAGTTATTCTTGTAAGTTCATTAGATTAGTTTTAATTTCAATCATGTAATGTAATTGAATACTCGAGAAGGCTATCCAATGGAGGTGATACAAAAAAGAAGACGAGGCATACAAGAAGTCTAAACAAAGAAGAAGACTTATGTAATTAGTAGTTGTATTTATTTCCGTCACCATATTATATTGACCTTGATCTTTATCATGAGCTTGATAAAGATCACATAGGATAAGGCCATAACCAAACACATTTACTTTATTGCACTTTACATTTACTTGTTTATTTAATTTTATATATGAGATATATGCATATGTTTACCATGCGATGATAGATTTAGGTGAACTTAAATCAATATAAGGCGTGCTCTAGAAAATCTAGAATAGGAATCGTTTCTTGCCTTAACAATAAATATTATGAATACGATCATGAGATTCTTGTGTTTATGAAACACGTAATTGAATATGAATTTTCAATATTGAGAGAAAGGATGATTCTGTCAACAATAGATTTCTATCTGTAAGAAAGGGTTATTAAGTGACGCCTCTTGACAATGCTCCACCCGATCTGGGAATCATCTAATTATCGATTATTGATTTGAAATATTTAATTTAAAAGGAAGAATCTCTTTATAATATGATTATGATTGTAACGTAATATAATCCCTCTAAAATTAAATAATATCAAGTAGTAATTGGCCAATGACACAACGAGCTTATGTCGGTCATAGCCTTCCAACATGGTAGAAAGTGGTTCTTATTTTTAAATCATTGTCGTTTCGTGCTACAGCCGAGGGCTTTAATTTCGAAATAAGAAATACTTGTCTATTACATAGAGATATGTACATTGAATTAGAATCTAAAGGTCGGTACGTGCTACAGCCGTCGGCCGTTGGAGACTGATTCAATTGTATGAAATGTTGGGTTAGATTTGACTTAGAATATTGAGTTTGTCGTGCCACAACCGTGACTCAATTATTCAAGAGGCTAAACTTATATTAGGGAATAACATAAGATGTAATTGACAAGAGTTGTCTGCCTATTGAACATCACATGACGTTTCGTGCCACAGCCGAGGTTGTGTGATGGAATGTAGGATCCCTATTCCCACTAGCATTATGAATGCTTAATTTTCACTTAGAGGGATGAAAAAAATTAGATAAACTAGTGGGAGACACTTATGAATAAAGACCCGATTTATAGAGTGTTTTGAAATGAAAATGAATATTTGCTAAGTGTTGTTATGTGTTTATCATTTACAGATTTACTATATTCGTCTTGTCTTCTGCACTATCACTCCGGAGCATACTAGATGCTCACAAGTTGACTGGTCCTAATTTAGCTGTTTGTTTTCACTGTAACAAGTTGGGGCACTGGAAGAGGAACTGCAAGGTTTACCTTACAGAATTGAAGAAGAAGGGTAGTGAGACTACCGCTTCTGATTCAGGCATGTTCATGATCGAAGTTAATATGTCACTAGGTCAAATTTCTACTCAGGTATTAGCTACCGCCTGTGGTTCTCATATTTGCAATTTGTTGCAAGGACTAAAGGGAAGTAGGACTCTTGAAAAAGATGAGGTGATTCTACGTATGGGCAATGGAGCAAAGGTTGCGGCCATATCTGTAGGATCATTTAGTTTACATATGCCTACGGGCAAGACTATTATTTTGAATAATTATTATTACGTTCCCTCTATTGTGAGGAATATTGTTTCTATTCCTATGTTGGATGTGGATGGTTTTTCATTTATTATTAAGAATAATGAATGTTCTATCCTTAGAGATGATGTTCTTTTTGGACGTGGCATTTTAAATAATGGTCTGTATGTATGTGACGTAGAGCATGATTTACTTCAGATTGAACAAACTAATAAAAGAAAATGAGATGATGAAAATCTGACCTATTTATGGCACTGTAGGCTAGGTCATATTAGTGAAAATAGACTGCGGACATTGCATAAGGAAGATTTACTTGACCCCTTTGATTTTGAATCATATCCTACATGCGAGTCTTGTCTATTGGGTAAAATAACCAAATCTCCATTTAGTGGACATGGAGAGATGGCTGCAGATTTGTTAGGATTAGTACACACAGATGTATGTGGACCAATGTTTACGCAAGTCATGGGTGGATTTTCATACTTCATTACTTTCATAGCTGATAGATCTAGATTCGGATATGTGTGTTTGATGAAACACAAGTCTGAAGCCTTTGAAAAGTTCAAAGAATATAAACATGAAGTGGAGAAACAAACCAAACACAGTATTATTACTCTTCGATCAGATCGAGGTGGTGAATACTTGAATGGAGAGTTTCTAGATTATCTCAAAGAAAATGGTATAGTCTCCCATTGGACTCCTCCATATACTCCACAGTTAAATGGGGTATCTGAAAGGAGAAATTGAACTTTGTTAGACATGGTTCAGTCCATGATGAGCTATGCGAATCTTCCAGTATTCCTATGAGGTTATGCATTGGAAACCTCAGCATATTTACTGAATAAGGTTCCTTCCAAATCTGTTCCTCAAACACCATATGAGATATGGAATGAAAGGAAACCGAGTCTTAAACACATTAAGATTTGGGGATGTCCAACTTATGTCAAGAAAGTTGACCCAGATAAGCTGGAATCTCGATACGTAAAATGTAATTTTGTGGGATATCCTAAAGAGACTTTGGGTATTACTTTTACACCGATCATCGGGTGTTTGTCTCCAGACATGCTACCTTCTTGGAAAAGGAGTTTATCCTTGAAGGAAACAGTGGGAGCAAAATTGAACTTGATGAAGTTCAAGAAGCACAAACTACTACGGATCAAGTGGAAACACCTGTTCAGACTGAACAACCTTCTGTGGAACAGCCCATTCATAGGATAGGGAGAGTGTCTTGCCAACCTGAGAGGTATTATGGCCTTGTCATTAAGAATGATAATGAGTTGTCAATAATTGATGATGACGACCCTATGACCTATAATGAGGCTATGAGTAGTGTTGATTCAGAGAAATGGCATAGTGCCATGAAATCCGAAATGGAATCTGTGTATACCAACCAAGTATGGACTCTGGTTGAGGCGCCTGAAGGTGTTAAACCTATTGGGTGCAAATGGTTATACAAAAGAAAGATTGGAGCAGATGGCCAGGTGGAGACCTATAAGGCCAGGCTCGTGGTAAAAGGATTCAAACAAAGGCAAGGGATTGACTTTGATGAAACTTTTTCGCCTGTAGCCCTGTTAAAATCAATTCGGATTTTGCTTGCGATTGCTGCTTACTACGACTATGAGATCTGGCAAATGGACGTGAAAACGGCCTTCCTCAATGGGGAACTTGAGGAGGAAGTGTATATGACACAGCCAGAGGGTTTTCTTTTCAAGGGAAATGAACACCTAGTGTTTAAGCTGCTGCGAACCATATATGGTTTAAGGCAAGCTTCTCGTAGATGGAACATCCGTTTTGATGAGACAATCAAAGAGTTTGGTTTTATCAAAAACATAGATGAACCATGTGTCTACAAGAAGGTTAGTGGGAGCGCGGTAACATTTCTTGTATTGTATGTGGATGACATACTTCTTATAGGAAATGATATACCGATGCTACAATCAGTCAAAGTATGGCTATCAAAGAACTTCACCATGAAGGACTTGGGAGAAACATCCTACATTCATAAAAGAAGATCTATAGAGATAGATCTAGAAGAATGATAGGTCTTACCCAGGGTACATACATCCAGAAAGTGCTTAAAAGGTTTAGCATGGAAAACTCCAAAAGAGGTCTCATACCGATGAGCCATGGAGTGTCCCTTTCCGAAAAATGTCTCCTAAGACACCTGAGGAAAGAGAGCGTATGTGTAAGACTCCTTATGCTTCAACAATAGGATCTATCATGTACGCGATGTTGTGTACAAGGCCTGATGTTGCTTATTCAATTAGTGTGACGAGCAGATATCAGTCCAATCCAGGTGAAGACCACTGGAAAGCAGTGAAAAACATCGTTAAGTACTTGTGAAGGACTCAGGACATTTTTCTTGATCTTGGTGGTGAATCTGAGTTAAAAATAGAGGAGATGTCAATGTCGAGAGAGTTGACACACATAACAACGTAGCAGACCCACTCACAAAGCCACTTTCTCAGAGTCACTTTGATCGTCATAAAGACAAGATGGGTATTAGATACCAGAGTGATTGGCTTTAGTACAAGTGGGAGATTGAAAGAGATATGTCCTAAGTCCAATCATGTATGAGGATTTAGGAATAACTTTTATGTAATCTGTTTTGATTTCATTGATATTAATAAAAGACTTGTTTTGTTTTTATTGCGGGCTCTATATATTTAAATGTTTAAATAAGATATACCACAGTTTAGAGTAAAGCTTTTTATGGATTGTGATGAGATCATAATAATGAGACCTAAAAGATGATAACTCTAAACTTAAATAGTTCCTGGTCGTAGGATTACTAACTGGTAATTAATAATCTGCAAAGATCGGTACATACTATGCTTGCTTCATTATGAAGGATGTCTGTTCTCATAGACATTTGTGTGGTGACACTATAGCTAGTATGTAGGTGCTTATTATAGAATAAGTTCACCGAACATGACTCACACAGCTGAACAACTGATGGAGTTCACTCACGTGTCAGCAGTTGTTCACATAGTGATAGTTGTACAAGTATCCTTAGACTTGAGGTCATCATAGTCATCTTGTGTACACTGAACTATGCTTTGGTCTAGTTCTTAGTCTCAAGGGACAATTATAAGGGCTCTACTGGGTATAGGAATTTGTACACGGAGATAGTGTATGATCAATAAAGGATCTATCCCTTCTAGTGTGGGAAGAGAATGTTCAATGATGATCCACTTATGTTAGTTCAGGAATCTCTGGCCAGAGTGAATGAAATTAGAAAGGAGTTTCTAATTTACATTAAATAGAACTAAGCATAGTGAATGTGAAAACAAGTGATTAAATAAGATAGGCTTGACACAAGTTCCATGCCTTGTATTTAATCGTGACATTGCAGGGTAGAAGGAATTAATTGTACGGTAACTACTCACTGAATAGGTTCTTGGTATTCTAAGCAGTGAATTCGTATTATCCGGATAGTCGCGATATGCTGAGAAGTATCCCTCGCGATGTAAAATAAATATGATTAATTAATTAATCATATCTAATGAATTAGAAAATTTATATAAATAATGATAAAATAGTTTTATTATTATTTATTTCTACTACCGGCTTAATATTGAACCTACAGGGTCACACCATAAAAGAGAATGATTTAATGGTGGAGGAATTAATTAATAATGGCTGATAATTATTTATTTATGAAATAAATAATTAATTGGCAAATTTAATAATTGATTAAATGAGATTTAATTGATTATAAATTAATTAAGAAAAGGTTCTTAATATTACTAATTAAGAATTTAATTTTTGGAAATTAAATCAAGTGAGAGAATTATTTCTAAAGAGTTTAGAAAAAGGATTAATAATTAAAAGGTGTTTTAATTATTAGTGAGAATAATAAAGGGTTAATAATAATAATATTTTATGGGAAAATTTTAAGCTAAAAATTTTTCCTACAAATATACTATTATAGACCCTATTTTTGCCTCAACCAAAAAGATTTACTAAACCCTAATTCTTTCCATCTCCTCCTCCTTCATTACATCGCTTTCTTGGTGGATACCGGTGGAGTGCTTCACACTTGAGGAGCAGCTGCTAAGGATCTCCGTTCATCATTTTTGGATCACCATTAAAGACCTCCATCTTTCCATTAACGTAAAGTTTCTTAAGGTAAACATACTGAACTATGAATTAAATATTATTTTTCGCATGGATCCTGCGGAGGGTTTCGTTTTTTTTTAAGATTTAAATTTACGTTTTCGCTACATTTATGTGCTAAAAACCCTTCAATTTCATCCACCCAGTTGTTCCTCGACTTCTCGATCCTCTTCTTTAGTCCATCCAGGATTATTCGATTCGCCACTTCCGCTTCCCTATTGGCTTGCGGGTGAGCCACAAAGGTGAATCGTAATTCAATTTCATTATCCTCACAATACTTCTTGAATTCCTCATTGTTGAACTGTGTTTTATTGTTAGTGACCAGGATGCGGGGAATTCTATACCGGCACATGATATTTTCCCACAGGAATTGTGCAACCTGCTTAGTTGTGATTTTAGCCAAAGGCTTTGCTTCAATCCACTTAGTAAAATAATCAATAGCTACAATCAGGAACTTCCTTTGTGCCGTGGCCATGGGGAAAGGCCCAAGTATATCCATTCCCCACAGAGCAAAGGGGATAGGTGAGTTGATGGAGGTCAGTATCTCGGGGGGTTGTCTAACGACAGGTGCATGCTTCTGACAGTGGTCACACTTCTTCACATACTCTTTGGCATCATCCATCATTTCTGGCCAATAGAAGCCCAAACGGTTATCCTATGAGCTAGTGCTCTGCCCCCAAGTGTTTCCCACAGATACTTTAATGCACTTCTTCAAGAGCCAAGTGTGCCTCATCGGGCCTGAGACATCTTAGGTAAGGAACTACATAAGATCTTTTATATAAAATCCCATCTATCAAGGAGTATCTTAATGCTCGAACAACCAACTTCCGTGCTTCAGTAGCATCATTTGGCAACCAATCGGTTTGAATATGAGTCTTAATGGGATCTATCCATGACATCCCAGGACCTATAGGAGCTACAAGCTTAACATCAATGCTCCGTGTCTTCAAAACACGGAAGTATACACTTCCTGAACTTTCCTCTATCTCAGATGAAGCACACTTTTATAAGGCATCTGCCTTAGCATTTTCCTCCTTTGGAATGTGCTCAACATGGCATTCATCGAATTGGGTCATCACAGCCCTTACAAGGCGGATAGACTTAGCCATCGTATCATCCCTTGCCTCAAACTCTCCCTTTACTTGGGATATGACCAGCTTCGAGTCTCCACAAACTTTTAAGTTCTTGACTCTAAGTGTCCCTGCTAAGCCAAGACCAGCTATCAGAGCTTCATATTCTGCTTCATTTTTTATGATCGGGAAGTCTAACTTCATAGCATATTCAATCAAGAACCCATCAGGGCTTTGTAAAACTAACCCTGATCCACTTGAATTTGTTTTTGATGCTCCATCAAAATAGAGAACCCAATATTCCTTCTCCTTATCATCCTTTTCTTTGTCCCCCTTATCAACTTCCTTGTCTTGAGGTGTGGTATCTTCCTGCCCCTCGACTTCTTGGTTGGGTATGGTACATTCCACCACGAAGTCAGCCAATGCATGGGCTTTTATTGCCATTCGTGGCTTATACTTAATGTCGAATTCTCCCAACTCTATTGCCCACTTGATCAACCTCCCACTAGCTTTGGGACTATGAATGATATTTCTCAGGGGTTGATTTGTTAGCACCTCAATCTTATGAGCTGGAAGTAAGGACGCAAATTTCTTGAAGCCATTACCAAGGCTAAAGCAAACTTCTCAATAGTTGAATAATTCAACTCAGCTCCATGCAGAATTTTGCTGACATAGTATATGGGTTTTTGGATTTTTAGTTCCTCCTTAACCAACACAGCGCTCAAGGCACTTTCTAAAATGGCCAAGTACAAGTACAAGACTTCATTCAAAGCTGGCTTAGCCAACAACGGAGCCTGAGCCATATATTTCTTTAATTCCTCGAATGCATTCTGGCTTTCCTCACTCCATACAAAATCCTTAACCTTCTTTAAAGACTTGAAGAATGACAAGCACTTGTCTCCAGACTTTGAGATGAATCGTCCCAATGCAGCAACCCTTCCAGTGAGCTTTTGAACATCTTTGATAGTTTTTGGGGGCTCCATGTCCAGGATTACCTTTATTTTATCGGGATTGGCCTCGATTCCTCTCTTAAAGACCATCAATCCCAAAATATTTCCAGATCCTACTCCGAAAGCATACTTTATAGGATTTAACATCATCTTGTGGTACCTCAGGACCTCAAAAGCTTCCCTCAAATGGGTTATATGATCAGTCTTCACTAGACTCTTGACTAACATGTCATCAACATAAACTTCCATGGTCTTGCCGATAAGATCCTTAAAAATTTTATTTACCAATCTTTGGGATGTCGTCCTTGTGCATATTGATCTAATTATATCCACTAAATCCATCCATGAAGCTCAGCATCTCATGTCCAGCAGTGGCATCTATTAAAGTATATATCCCTGGCAGCGGGAAACAGTCCTTAGGGCATGCATCATTCAGATCAGTGAAGTCCACACACATCCTCCATTTTCCATTGGCCTTCTTCACCATTACAGGGTTCACTAACCATTCTGGAAATTGTATCTCCTCGATGAAACCAGCCTCTAAGAGCTTCTCTACTTCCAGTTTTATAGCTTCTTGCCTCTCTGGAGCAAAACTTCTTTTCTTTTACTTCACTGTCTTCCAATTTGGATCCACATTCAGCTTGTGAGTAATCAATTCTGGGTCTATGCCTGGCATATCAGCTGCTGACCATGCAAACACATCATTATTTTCTTGCAAAAATTTCACCAACTTCCCTCTAAGGGGCTCCTCTAGTGTGGCTCCAACGAAAGTCACCTTCTCAGGATCCTCGGGAGCTAAAGGAATCGAAACCAAGTCTTCTGCTGGCTTCCCTCTTTTCTCATCATTCTCTCAAATATCCAGATCTTCAATAGGCGGAAACTGCCCCCCCCCCCCGACTTCATCTGCCCTCAGAGAGGCTAAATAACAACTTCTAGCCATTTTTGATCTCCCTCTTCTCCAATCCCATTCCGGGTGGGAAACTTCATAACTGAATGGTAGGAAGAAGGGACTGCCTTGAAGGCATGTATCCCTGTTCTCCCCATGATAGCATTGTAAGTTGAACTAGCCTTCACCACCACAAAGTCCAACATCTGTGTTGCTTGCCTTGGTTCCTGTCCTACGGTTGTTGGCAACTTGATTATCCCTTCCACGGGGCACTCCACTCCCGCAAATCCATATATCGACATATCGGTTGGGGTCAATTGTGAGTCATTATAACCCATCCTTAAAAAGGTGTCATGGAGCAAGATATCCACTGAAGCACCATTATCCACAAGGACCCTCTTAACCGGGTTGTTTCCTATTATAGGTATTATGACCAGCGGGTCGTCATGAGGAAATTTTACACCCTCTAGGTCAGAATCATCAAAAGCCATTGTTACTCCTATCCTGGCCCTCTTCGGGGCTTCTCCAACAATATGCATAACCTCCCTGGCATATGCCTTCCTGGAGTTCTTGGATAATCCAGCAGCAGTTGGTCCTCAGAAAATCGTGTTTATCACAGGTCCTCGGGGTCGTGGTCCTCCAAAGATTATATTTATGACTGGTCCCCTAGGCTGGGGATTCCGCCCCTGATCGTCTTGGTCCCTCCTACGATCTTCAAAGCTCTTTCTCCCATTGTTATTCCTATCTCTTCCTTCCCTAGTGTACTTGTTCAATCTTCCTTTCCGAATGAGGAACTCTATTTCATCTTTCAGTTGCCTACACTCATCGGTGTCATGACCAACATCTTTGTGAAATCTACAATATTTGCTCTTATCTAGCTTGGCAGGATCTGCCTTCAAGAGTTTAGGCCAACGAATATCTTGGTCTTTCTCGATCTCCATCAAGATCTAGCTTCTAGGAGCATTCAGCTTAGCGTATTCAGCGAACTTTTGCCCAGGTCCTCCCTTCTTAGGGGTTGAATCAGGGTTTTGCTCAGTTATAGGGTACTTGTCCTTAGCGATATATTCCAGTTAAGTTTTCCGCTTCTTGCCTCCAGCGGGCTCGTTGCTCACTACGGTCTTCCTCATGCTCTCTTCCACCTTGATGTACTTCCCGGCCCTATCTTGGAGCTGCAACCTGCACTCAGGGGGGCGCTTGGCCAAGGACATCTTGAAGAACTCATCCCTAGTTCCCTGTTGCAGTGCTATCATGGCTACCTTGTCATCAAGGTCCGGGACTTTTAAAGCTTTCTTTGTGAAACGATTCAGGTAGTCTCTCAAGGATTCCTTCACTCCCTGCATGATGCTCATAAGGAATGCTGAACTTTTCTCATGGACTCTCCCGCTGATGAACTGCTTAATAAAAGCCTGACTTAATTCTCTGAAGGACCCAATAGAGTTCGGGGGCAAACGACTATACCATCTTTGAGCCATACCCGATAGGGTTTGAGGAAAGGCCCGACACTTAATAGCGTCATTCATGGGCTACAACAACAGTGCATTGGAGAATGTCCTGACATGATTAGCGGGGTCTCCCGTTCCATCATAAGCTTTGATAGTGGGAATCTTGAACTTCCTTGAGATATGGGCATTCATTATCGCTTCAGTGAATGGTGGAGTAGGATCATCAGGATCTCCAAGGGGAAGAAGATTGCTTGGATCAGCTCTTGGGACTACAACCCTTCTTTGTGATGGACCATCCAGGTCTATGATTGGAGGAAGATTTCTCCACCTAGGTAGTAATGGGGGCCTGGGAGCCTGGTGTGCCTCCAAGTCGCGCTTCAGCCTTTGAATCTCAGCATCATAGGCCTTGATTCTCTCCTGCACTTCTTGGGGATTCAGCCCTCGGGTGCTCCTAGGACGTTGGTTACCATCAGCCATCGGCTCTTTTCTAGCACGTCTCCTTCTTGGGGCCACTTTATCATCTGAAGATTCGGAGTCTCTCTCAGTATAAGGACCGGAAAATTCCTGATCCTCTGGGATAGAAGCCAAACCTTGTATGTAGGGGGTGTTCTTCCCCGTGCTTCACTCCGTCCATCATGTCCACTTCCTCCAACCTCGGGGTAAAGGGGCATCCCATAAGGGGGGTTAGTGGTCACAACAGTTGAATACTCATACCCAATGGGTCGAGAATTCACAGGTGTATGTAGTTGTTGAAGTTGGGGATTCGTACCTTGAGGAGCCGGGGGAATCATCCCTTGAGGTTGAGGTTCAGTTGCCCCTTTCTGGGCTCCTCCTTGAGTGACGACATAGGTTGAATGCGGAGGTACCTCCACGGTTGATGAAATCGTTTGGATTGTCCCCGCGGGTGTTCCTCCTTCAAGGACGCTGCTTATTCTTTGTCTTCTCGCCATGGTTGTTGTTGTGCTTTCCCATAGACGGCGCAAAATGTTATGGATCAAAAACTAAGGTATAATAATTGCTGTATTTATTACTAGGGAACGTGAGTTTTGAGGCTCGATTTGACTGCTCTTGTGTTTCGTGACTCGATCTGTCTTAACAAGATGCCTACGTACCTTGCTGTATGCCAAGGATCAAGTCAAAAAATGTAGTTTTGATTTGTGGGGTGAGGCTCCTTATATAGATGTTGGGAGTCCTTGAATTGGATTTGGGTTAGGAGACTTGGTGGGCAAGTCTCAGAATTAGAATGGACTTGGGAGTCCTAAGAGGTAGGAAGTTGATTCCTTATCCCACCAGGTTCCTTGGAGGCCAATCTACAAGGATTTATTTCTCCAATAGGACTTATCTTATCAGCTGATTTATCCATATTAATTAATTAAGAAATTAATTAATATTCAGGGTTCTGGGCCTTCTCAAATGGGCCTAGCTGCTGGCTCGATTCTGATATGATTAATGCAACATTAATTACATACCCAGGCCTTATTTTCTTCCCTATCATATACGTAATATTATCCAAACACTTAAATAACTTATAAGTTATGATATTCATATTGACACTTTTCAACTTTAAGTTATAAATTACATTTTTAAGTTACATTTTTTAAGTAATCCCAAACGGGCCCGCTTGTCACCTTTGCATCATTAGTAATCATTGGATATACTTAGTATGTACCACCACAGATAGTCATTGTCAATCAATTATTAAACACCAGACATTACGCCATAGATTGGATTTTGCAACCGTTCACACTGGGGTTGCAAACAAAAGTGTAATAATAGCCTTCTAAACCCATGTTTATCGCAACCCCTATTTTTTGATGTTGCGATATAGTCAAAATGTGTTACCAAAATGACATAAATGATCAAAGATGATTTTTTAATTTAACTAATTAATAATTATTACATTGAAATGATATAATAATTGAATTACATATTTCATTTATTTTTAGAAGTTAATAATATTAGGTACGTGATTTATAAAACTTAACAAATCATTATATATATATATATGTGTCTATTATATATCATTTTAAAACATTTATATATTATTTTTAATAATCTCGAAATTAAATATTTGAAATAATATTTATTAAAAAAAGAGCAATTAATAATTTAAATTTGAAAAAAACCAAGTTGGGTTGGGCTGTGTTTTTATGAATAGTGAAATGGGGCTAGGCTGATAGTGAAATGGGTTGGGATGGGATTAAAATTATGGGCGGGAGTTTAATTTTTGGACAAGCGGGGAGTTGAAATTGGTTATTGCCGATTTTTAGACAAATTTCACAAAATAGAAACACACTTCACTCAGCAAAATAAACACACTTCACTTCATCTCCACAAATCGCACTCTCTCATAAATCTCACAAATCTCGCACTCTCTCATAAATCTCACAAATCTCGCACTCTCTCACAAATCTTACACTTCATTCATCTCTTGCTTCAATTAGAGTTCGATTATGGCATGGATTTGGGCTTTGTCGGGGTTTGATTACTAGGGTTCCAGTTTGGGGATTCTATAATTGGAGTTGAAGTTTGGGGTTTCGATCGATTTGAACTAATACATTTTTATTTCATCAGGTATTATTCATAAATCGAGCTTTTATTTTTATTTCAAATTAGGGTTTTGAGTTGTATTTATTGAAGCATAAGTGTATGTATTCAAGTATTTTTCTGTGTATGTTATGTGTATTGAAATATGCATGCTCATCTCTCTCTCCCTCTCTCTGTCTCTCCTTCCTTCCCTCTCTCCCCCCACTCTCTCTCCCTTCCCCCTCTCGCCCCCCTCCCCCCCTCTCACTCCCCCCCACACACACACATGACTGTGACTATATAGTGTACAGATAAAATGTGGCAATTTTTGCTGGCATGTTGATCTCCCCACTACCCAGTGGTTTCCTTGATTGTGATTCAATTATAAATTTTGTTTTCCTTATTTTTGCTGCATTTTATTTGTAACTTGTTATTTTGTCTAGTTGATAAGTTAATAATATTGGATTTTGTGTAGAAACCCAAGATGGAGGGTCTTGATGAGATGGGTCTGATTGGTGGAAATTTCCATCCGGGTGCGATGGTAAGGACTCGAGAAGAGGATTTCGAGAGCAAGTCAGGCAGTGAAAATATGGAAGTTCCTTCAGACGATGAACAAGAAACACCAAGGGGTAGATCTCAATAGAAAAAGAAATACCATAGACACACTCCCTTTCAAATTCAAAAGCTTGAAGCGTAAGTGCTTACATATTATGTAAATTCGGTTTATTTTTTTATTTTGTTTATTTAATTATCGTGTCTTGAATGTTGTTCCTTTTTTCATTAGTTCATTCAAGGAGAATCCTCATCCTGATGAGAAACAAAGATTGGAACTTGGGAAGAGGTTGAGCTTGGAAAATAAGCAAGTCAAATTTTGGTTTCAGAATAAACAGACTCAAATGAAGGTAATTATACAGATTCTTTTTTACTTTGGACACCTTTAAATATCACTGAAACTGATGTTATTCACTTGATATATAGACTCAACTAGAACACCATGAAAATTTAATTCTGAAGCAAGAGAACGATAAGCTTCGAATAGAGAACATTACTATCAAGGAAGCCATGAGAAATCCAATTTGTAGTGGTTATGGTGGTTTAGGTCCTGCAGAGGCAGCATTGCCCATTGGATATGATTTTAGCACACAAGGACAATTACTCCTTGTATCGATATGAAGTCTGGTCTGAGGACTGAGGGTACGAGAGCCATTGGTATGTCGACCACCAACAACGCAGATTTTGCTGAGATGATGATGGAAGCAGTAAGTTCGATTTTATGCCTGGTTTTTGTAATCACATTTTTTAGATTCCACATATTATTTATACTAAGATCTGATTACACACACACACAAGCATAGAAGTTAAGTGATCGACTAAGAGATTGTTCAAATTAGTTTGATTTAAAATCATCCAGCTAATATCCCTATAGTGTTGGTAGTGAATGTTGTTGTTTGTCTGGGTCATCATCTATTATGTAAAATAGATATATTACTTAAATTCAGAAAATCTATACTGTATAGTTTTGGTAACTGTTTGATAACTTTGCATTTATATAGAATCGATGGGCTGATATGTTTCCTGGCATGATTGGGAGCTGCTTTACCCTTGATGTAATTTCTAGTGGCATGGATGGCTCTCGAAATGGTGCTCTGCAGTTGGTACAGATCTTTAGAATCGTTTCCCATATTATTTTATGTTTTACCTTATAAGGCTGCCAAACTGAAGCTTAAAAATTTGCATTATAGATGCATGATGAGATCCAAATCATTTCACCTAACAGTGAAGACAATCAGTAGTAGTGCAATTCCTACAGGAGGGCCAGTTCCCCACCCAACCAACACACATTTTCTTACATATGAAGAGCTTAAAGAAGCAACAAATAACTTTAAAAGTAGCATTATACTGGGAGAGAGTGGATTTGGAAAAGTTTTTAAGGGGACATTAAGTGATGGTATACATGTAGCAATAAAGCGACTTACTAGTGGAGGGCATCAAGGGGTAAAGAGTTTTTAGTAGAGGTTAAGATGCTTAGTAGGTTGCATCATCTTAACCTTGTTAAACTTGTTAGTTATTACAGCAATCGTGACTCTTCACAAAATCTGTTGTGCTATGAATTGGTTCCTAACGGTAATAGAAGCATGGCAAAACTGGTGCAACGCATGACTCGTAACTTCTGTGCTGGAGTTTGTGCAATAATGCACAAATGGGAAGTTGTTCAAGTTGGTAATATAGGTGAAGATGCAAGGTTGATGATACGGGAAGGTGTTCACGGACCAGGAGAGCCATCTGGCATAATTTTGAGTGCCACATTGTCTGTTTGGATTCCTGTCCAACCGCAACAATTGTTTGATTTACTGGAGAATGAAGAACTGAGGAGTCAATGGGATCTTTTGTCCCATGGTGGTCAAATGTAACAGATGGTCTGCATTGCTAAGGGACAAGATTCTGGCAACAGAATCTCTCTTTCATTTGCTAATGTGAGTTCATATAATCATATTCTGAAATGGTACTCATGCATCACACAAGTCAAGCAGTATCAAAATAGGCTGCATTTCTAAATACTCGCAGTATTTTGACTAATCAATTCCTATATAAAAGAAGAAAGGATTTTTTAATCGAACATGGCTTCTTTTCCAATGTGATATCCTATCTTATTTTAATTTATCTCAATTTTTCTAGATATACAAGTGAATGAACATATTGACCACGTATAAATCATACCTCCACTATTCATTTCTGAATTTTTTTATTCAACTAATGTTGCAGGCTTCAGGTGGTACATCAAATCAGAGTAACATGTTAATACTACAGGAGACGTCCAACGATACGTTCGGATGGCACTCCTGTTACCATGGTCACTCCTATTACTGGAGGTGGTTCTACCTAGTCAGAAGCGTTCTAGAAGCATTCTCATTCTACTTTGTTTTTTTAGTACTACTATATTTAGATTTTGAACTATAACTTTAACTTGTTAAAACTTTCGCTTTTGTTTTATGGTTGGTAGACAATTTGTGGTATAAGGATGGTAGTATGGTGATGGTGAAGGTAGTGGTAGTATGGGGTAACTGATGTTATGGTTGGTGGATTGATGTTATGATTTATGGATTGTGTTGGTTTTAAGATAATGGTCTTATTTATGGGCATGCTAATTTACAAACAGTTCCTAGCATTTTTTTTGTAAAAGCGTTGCAATAGGTTTTTATAGTGTTGCTAATAATCAGTGTAAAATGTTGTAAAAAAACACTTAAAAAACGTTGCAAAAACACTAAAAAGCGTTGCAAAAAGGTTGCATCAATACCCCCACATGTGGGCCCCACCAGGCCCACAAATATTGTATTGATAGCCCAAACCCTGTTGTAACACTTTTCAAGTCCTATTGCAACCCCATTGGTGTTGCAATAGCATGTTTCTGTAACGGATAACCAAGGGTTGCAATAGGGTGTCCCCGAGGTTGCAAAAAACTCTATTACAATGCCTAAAATTGCAACCCCGAAAAAGAGTCACAATAGCCTTTTTTGGCCTTTAGCAACGCTTTTTTGGCCTTTAGTAATGGTTTCTTGGGGTTGCAGAATCCAATCTATAGCGTAGTGAGATGAATCTTGTTGTCAATTATTGATGTACATTTTTAGTAACCATTTAGCATTAGATATGAATTTACCCCATAATAGTCTAATGCTTTTGGATCTTAAGTTGTATTATGAGTATCATATTATTATCTTATGCAATCTGCTTCTTACAATGATTTTGTTTTGTATAGTTTGTCTCTTCCAAAACAAACTAGCTTTATAGCCCGTGCGAGGCACGTGCATGCTCTAATTAACCAATTTTATTAAACTGCATTTTTTGGATCACATGCAGGAGATCATGATTATTAGTGATGTATGCTGGAAGACGCTCTGAGGAAAGGCCTAAGAATGCAGGTACGTGATGTGTAGTGAAAATATTAAAACATTTATGGAAAGAATGGAAAATGCACGACAAAACGGGCGCTGAGATTCATTATTATACAGCTGAATAAATGTTTTGCAGATGGGACCTGGAAATTTATTGTGAGTTAGGTGTTATCGAATGTGTATTATCCTGGTTATTTGAAGTTATTATTGTACGTTAGACGTTTCCTTAATAAAGTGTAAATAGGTTACAGCAGGAGTTGTGTAAATAGGTTACAACATAAGTTGTGTGAATAGATTGAAGCCACTATTGTATCTGAATATGTAACCTTTGATCATGCCTGAATGTAGTTTTTGATAGTATGAAGATGTTGTTGATATAGATGGCTGTAAATATGGGCCCTAATTTATTATAGCAAACGTTTCGATAGGGCTGCTATTCAAGAATTGTGACTGCGCGGCTGAGTTGTGGATCCATTTGATGAATGAACGGTTTGATAATTTTAAATATTTAAATCAAAGAACATGGGTGCCTAGGATAGGGGCACACGTATTTGGCTATTATAAAAATAATTTATCACTTGGCTCTAACAATTTTATTTTTGGCCTTCACTTTGGCTTGCACTGGTTAATTCTTGTTGTAGCCTATATGTTTCTTGTTCAAACCTCTAAATTTATGTCTTGATATGTATGCAGCATTAGCTTTAGGACTAATTGGAATAGTGACCCATAAAAATGCTATGCACATATGAATTTTTTCTTCGGACTATATTGTATATGTCAACTATACATAATTGATTTACACAACTAAATCAGTTAATCGAAAACATATATAAGTAATGCATTCTTAGTTTACATCAATGATTAGCTAGCACAAAGTTCACTTCCAAGTTTAAATTTCTACTAGGAAAGGCATGCCTGATGAGGACGAATAATATAGTACATGTCACCAACAATTGATTTTATTGAAAAGCTTTCATTACCTCAGGATCTTCTTGAAGTTCCGCAGAATCAATGATTGCCGGGGGATTACCAGCTTCACAGAGTTTGGAATGAACTGAGACCAGGGATGACAACCCTAACTCAAAAAAAATTCGGCGGCAGAACCTTGTCAAAGAATAGGTAACAGAACAGATCAAACAATCAAGTTAATACCACAGAAGGTAGAAATATCACTTTACAGTCCTCACAAGTCTTATCAAATATCTATAATCCAACGCACTTCACAATGTACATGTATGTTATTTTTAATGATATTTATAAATTAATATGCATAATAAACCTCACCAGTTGGCTTCTTGTTACAGAATAATGATTTAATTATAAACCAGTCAACTAATAGGCCGATAATTATAAAAGCAAATATTAACACCTTCTTCTTCAAATAAGAAGAAGGGGCGGCCATGTTTTTTAATGTCCTGGTACCTATGAAATCTAGAATTATAGTCATCCTCGGTCGTGTGTGTGCTTTACGAACGAAAGCACTTCTTCAATCATGAACTTCCCAGTCTTATTTGTGTAACTTGATGGTTTAAGTGCGACCTCAAAAGTGCATCTGGCATTCTTTAATTTCTGCAGAGCTTGTGGAAAAGTTGGGATCCCACACATTTGTCCACAAGGAAACACAAGGTAGTGGTAATTTAGTTATGTTAATTTTCATAGAGATGTTTTGTTTGAATTTGTAGTATCAGGTGTTATGCTAAGCATACCACTGTGCACCCATGAAGAAGCTCTTCTCTAGAGTAACCAGTCAGATGCTGAAGTTCACGGGGTTGGAGTGTGAATTTTGTTTTTCCAGTAGGGTCGGCGACGTGCAGTACGAAAGCGAGCCTGTTTGGTAAGTAATTGAGGGGGTGGTTGTGATGTGAAAATAATTTCAGTCTTAATGTTATAGATAGGTGTTGAATTAGGTATATTGAAGGAAGATGATGACCTGTTTGTTGGGGTTATATAGTTTCTGCCGCACTCTGCACAGTAGTAGTTACTTCCTTGAGCGGAAACCTCATTTTTGCATCGAATACAGGAGCCGTCATGATGACAACCTCGAAGCATTATATTTAGGATGATGGTTTTGCAACGGAATTTACATGTCAGAAGACGTTTATGTTTAGTTCAGCAAAAGGAGGGAAATATTATATTCGAAAAGAGAGGTGGTAATGCTTTAAAAATTGTAATATAAGGAATCTACCTTTTGGTTAATCCAAAGCTTGATGTGCAGAAGCTCATGTATTGTTGAGCAAGGTGTAGTGGTTGTTTCTGGTAAAATTTTGTAAGGGTACCTTGCTGGGTTGGGGACCCGACATATAAAATCACCGTATGTAGCTGTCACATATGCAGGAAGCAATCGAACCTCTTCACAGTTTGGATTGAAGAATAGATCTGTTGCTGTTGTGGAAGTTAAAATGATGTCCCCTGTGGCACATAAATAAAATGTCATCCATTATTGTTGGTTAATAGTTGATTTGTTCTTTAGATGGGGGGTGTATAGGTGTATTAGATGCCACGTAATTGTGAGTTGCGTGATAATTTTGGGAGTATGTGTGTTTTTGTGGTTGACCCATTGTCATACCAGTATTAAAAATTATAGGTTGTTGTATAAAACATGCATGTACCTTAACAAGACTAAGACAATTTGTTAACCCTCAGTAACTTGTATTGTTATCTAAATTTGTATTTTGTACTTGTAACACTTAAAGTCTGTAAAAATGCAAAGGAGCAGACTGGAGTCTTTTTCCTGAAACAGTATCAAGCCTAAGGATTCTATCTGGAAGAAGACCAAGGGGATCATGCCTCAGAAGAATTTTGAAGACGCTTGGAGTTGAATAAATCTGTTTGGATAAAAATACTCTAAGTCAAGATCTCTACAAGTCACAGATTTAGTGTTATAGAGAAGTCATTCGAGAACTCCAAATGACTTATCGAGAAGTCAGGAAAGCTACTAGAGAACTCAGAGAGATATCGACAAGTCAAGAGGATATGAAGGTTGGAGATATCAACAAGTCATTTCTTCACTAGAGAACTTAGAGTTATCGAAAAGTCTACATTCATTAAAGAACTCTGAGTTATCGATAACTCAAAGTTCACTAGAGAACTCAGAGATATCGATAAGTCAAAATTCACTAGAGAACTCTAAGTTGTCAACAAGTCAAAGTGAAGACATGATGCTGAGAGATCTCGACAAGCTAAACTTTCATTCGAGAACTCGGAGACCTCTATAAGTCAAATTCACTAGAGCATTAGAGATCTCGATTAGTCATTATACTTATCGAGATGTCAAGATCTCTATACGCCTAATTGGAGATCTCGAGTGAATTTCTCATAGTACAAAATCACAGACCAGTTCAATATTCAAGATAAACAATCAACAAACAATCCAATCAGCTGGATTGACAAGTCAACAAAAAGCAGCTTGAAGAATGTGCAAGATCAATGGTGAAGATTAACTGACAGAGGAAAATCAAGATAATCACAGGATGCTAAAGATATGTTAAGCCAGAAATGGAAGAGTTAGTTTTCTATAAATAGAAATGACAAGTGACAGTTTAGAAAAGCTAATATCATGTCTTATTGTACACTGTGTAAACCAGCAGTTAACTGAATTATAAAGTTAACACTGGTCCTTCAGTCAGTTATAACAATTTAGATAAAAATCTTTTAATTCTCTTAAGAAGAAGCTAAGCTCTTTATCAACAAAGAGTCTAGAAATTTTGTAGCAAAATATTCTTAATTTTCATATAAAATTAAGTAAGTGTTAGTCCCTAACAATGCAACAAGAATTACAGAAGGGGGGTTGAATGGAATTCTTGAACCTTTTTCAAAAATATTAAATGTTCTAACTTAAGATATATATGACAGTGTTTTGATTTGTAAAGTGCGGAATAACAAGTTAAATATGAATCAAAATATAAAGTAATAAATACGCAAGTCTTTAAAACTTTCTGGTGGATTAGAAAGTATCCCCCAGATATATATATATATATATATATATATATATATATATCGAGAGAAATCTGTGAAGCTTGAATAGCTCACAGCTGCTTACAAAATAAGAATTTTCTTGCTTAGTCTTGTTGTTGTTCTAATTGCTACTCTTGGTTTATATATCACCAAGATTACACAGTAATAAGACAAGATAATAGAACAAAACCTATCAAGTCTAATACTATGCTACTTCATTACTCTATTCCAGCATCTTTGAATATCTTCAAAATAGCATGGAAATGGCAATGCTTCTTTGTTCTCAAAAACCCAGTTGAATAGGCTTCCACATTCCTTTTGCATACACTCGACGCATGTGACTGTGTTGTCACTGTCAACAAATATTTGAATTGATTATCCGTCGGGTACATAATCAGACGTCGGGTTGCCTTGTTGATCATCCGTCGAGTAGCATTGTTGTTTATCCGTCGGGTAGCTATTTGGCACTTGACTTCATTTCATTTATGCAGAATTACAAGACATCATCTATGTACAATTAATCAACCTATTCTGCATATCTAATTAAAGTCAACATGATTTATATGCTACTACAGAATCTAAACAAAGGTGTTTGCAGAAATGTGCTACATGACTTATTATAACATAAGCTACTCACTCGATGGATGTCAAATCATCATCTGTTAGGACTGTATTGAGTCATCCGTTGGGACTATATTTGCTTATCCTTCGAGTGCTACAAAATACACTGAGTTGAATCTACTAAGGTCTTTTGTTAATGAAATCATCAAGTTCACAACATATACACAACAATCTCCCCCAATTTATGTCTACTAGAATTGTAGCCATAAATTAAGAGAAACTTGATGATAACAAAACACCCTAAAAATAAAAATTTAAATGGAAGTAGATAAAACTGTAAAGTGATGCAATTATCAAAATGTACAAAGATTTGCTCACAGTCATTTTCAAGGTGCTCCTCTAGCCTGAGCAGATTAATCTATTTCCTTGAAGATCTGGATCTCTTTCCAAGCTTTCGGTTGTTTTCTTCTATCTGATTTTGGAGCTGTCTGTGGAATTCCAGTTCATCAGATTCTGAGAGATTTAGCATTTCTTGCATTTCCAAAAGAGTCTCATTGATAGAGATGCTCAATTGGTCTTCTAATCTGAAGAATCTTCTAACTCCTTTATCATCCATGAATTCCATCAGCCAGTAGGGCCTTAGATGCACTCTACTTCCTGTGTAAGGAATAGTTAGAGTCTTTGGGAGTGCATCTTTGGCTCTAATACTCCTCAGTTCTTTAATCTTCTTTAGAACAAGTCTTCTAGCTGTCACATTAAATCCAAAGTTCTTCTTGAAGGATGAATAAACCTTTATCAGCACATATTGGCTTTCTTGAAGGATCCTGTGAAGTGGCCACTGTATCTCTTTTCCTCCCTTGTACTTGAATACTAACCTTTCAGGTAGATTCCTGTAAGCATCAATCCCTCTAACTTCTTCCAGTTCATCTAGATAGAGGTTTAAATCTGAGAATTCCTTGATGTCACAGATGTACATGATGTCTCCCTTGTTGACTTTGGTTTGAGCTTTGGTTAGGGACTTGGATCTAAGAGTTGAGGGCTTCACTTTCTTGACTGCTCTGGTCTTTGTCTTCTTTGGCTTCATGAAGTGAGGTAGATTGAGTTCAGGTATTGGTAGACTGTCCCAGTCTATTGGTTCATCCTTTGGAATGATAGGTTCACCATGGAAATTCTGGGATGGATCTATCTTGAATTCTACATGTGCCACAAAGGGCATGGATGTTTGAGTTGTTATAGAAATAGACTTTTTGGGAAAGTACCCCACCATCTCCTCATCACTGAAATCCAATTTTCTCTTGATTTTTTGCTTGTACCTTGGCTTCTTTGTCTGTGGAGGTTCATTTTACATTACTTGATCTTGAGATTCAACAGTTTCAGATGGTTGTGTAGAAATTTGTTGTGTGGGTTTCACAGCTTGTAGCTTGGCCAAGATAGCAGCTTGCTCCTTCTTTTCTTTGACCTTTTTAGCATCTAGAGCAGCTTGCTTCTTTTTTTGCTTCAATATTGCCTTTTCTTCTCTCTTTGCTTCAGCAAATTGAGAGTGTCCAGCCACCACACAAATTTCCTTACCATTCCTGAAAATTTTAACAATTCTTTTTTTCAATGTTGAATCAGTTGGATCCTTGTAGAATGCAATAGACATGGCCAACAGCTTCTTTTCATCAGGCTTTGGTGTCTCATACACTGTGTCCAAGGGGTTCTTTAGTGAAGATTTTGGATAGTTCACCCTTGGCTTCAAAATTAGCTTAGCCTTTGGAGATTTGATGCAGGATGGCTTTCCTCTTTCCAGATTCTTCATGCTCATTTCATTCACAGAGATTTGTCTGATTTGAAAGTAATGAATGGCTGATTTTTCTAGCTTCTTTACTATCCCAAATCTCTTTTGAATATCCTCATCAATTTTCTCCCAGTTGATTGGGCTCAACTGCTTCTTCCCAGCTGCTCTCAATGTGGCTGCTGCTTCATTAATCAAATCAATGTTGTGTGTAGTTGGTGGCTTGGTGAAAGCAATTGTAGGCACAATTACTTTGCATACTTGAATATTGAGTTGTTTCTCCCCCTCACTTGATCCATTCTCCCCCTTTTTGTTATCATCAAGTTGTGTGGAAGGGAGTTGAGCAGCCACCAATTATTGGAGTAGTGTAGTCTGAGCTTCTTGATTGGTAAGTATCTTGGCCATTGACTTCTCTACAGCAGATAGTCTTGAGTCCATGGCCTCAACTTTCCTATTTAGATCAGCCTCCTTCCTTAGCTTTTGAGCAATTTCAGTCATGGTGGTTACAGGGAGTCTAGCATCCATCCTTTCTATAACATCTTGCTTGACTTCAGAAATTTCCTGCTTGATGGCATCCATACTCTGACTGTGTTGGAGGGCTTGCCTTTTATGCAGCTGGAGTGCTTCAAGATATGCTGTGAGTAGCTTCTTTGTGCTAGCATTAGAAGATGCCTGAATAGCTGCTTGGGTGTCATGAATTAGCTTGAATAGAGTTGATTGGAGATGTGAGTAGGAACATTCTTTTGTAAGCATCCAGGAAAGAACATATGCATCTCCCCCTATGTCCATGATGTCTTCCTCATCATCCCCATCAGCATCCCCAAAAGAAGCTTCATCCAGTTCCAAATCACTGCCAATGTTGGAAGGCATAGCAGTGATTGCATCATTTGCTCTTTGTAAAGATTGTGTAGTATACACCAAATTCAGCAATCTTTCAGCCTCCTCATTGCCCTGTACAGCTAGAGTTTGGTAAGCTGTCACAGGGTGAGTAAATGTCTCAGTATCCAGGGAAATGGAATCTATAACAGCTTGATATTCTTGCTGAAATAGCCTTTCCTTTTCTGCATCACTGACATTCATTGACTCATTGGAAATGGAATTCCATCCTTATCACTACTATACCTGCATTTCACTCTTGATCTCTCTTTTGTTGCATCAAGGTCTCACCTTGGCTCCCCACCCTCACACCCTCGCCTTCACCATCTAAGGTGGGACTCCTCACACTTACTTTTGCCAATCCTGAAGAAATGGATTGCAGTTGTTCACTCTTTTCCTCTCCTTTTTCCTGGGAGCAACCTAGACTCTCACTCATTTCACTCCCTTCCCTCAATCCTAGGAGTGATTGCACTACCACTAAATCTTCTGCACTTGTAATAATTGATGAAATTTGAAGCTGTACAGAGACACTCGACAGATAAGGGATATCTGTCGGGTTAGCAGTTTGACTATCCGACGGATAACTGATGTTAAGCTTATCCGTCGGGATACAATCACTACTCGACGGATGAACAATATCCATCGAGTGAGTAGAAATGAATGAGTTTGGAGTGGAAACTATTGTGGACTCTATGCAGATTGATGAGAATTTTGGCAAAGATATCTCAACAGTTTTAGAAAGAAATGACAAGTGAGCCAACAAATCATCTAGAAGATGATGCTCACTTGCTTGGATTTTTGGCTTCTCCAAAAGAGTTAAAGATGGAGAATTTGGAAGTGATGTTTTTATCATGTCAACATCCAAAGAGTGTGTGGGAGAGTTTGGTGTTTCAGGGGCTCCAATTGTTAGAGATTTTGGTTGTGACTCCACATTTATTGGAGCCACATCAACCTGACTTTGAGAAGGTGCAGTGACTGTGTCTTTAGCACCAGTTTGCACAGTGTGTGAACCCTGTGCATCGCCAAGGGTCTTTGATTTCTTCTTTCTAGTATAAGTTTGGGGTGAGCTTGTGTCCCTTACCCTTTTGGCCCGTGCTCTTGGCTGAGAGCTCTGTTCAATAGTCACATCCTTTTGGGAGGATGCAACTAGTAGTGTGCTTATATCCTTATTAGGCACTGCAGTTTGTTGGGAAACTGCAGTGTGGCTAGGCTGGGAAACACTCACCTTTCCAACCTTATCCTTAGGGTTTCTTTGATGTTCACCCTGTCCCTCACCTTTCTTACCCACCTTCACACTCCTCTCTTTTGATTTGGTGGATTTTACAACTGGCATCTTTTGAGAGACACCAGAGGGGGCTTTCTTTGTTTTTGTTTTTGAAATTTTGGATTTGGTAGCTTGGGTAGGCAACTGTTGGGTCAATGACACAGTTGCCATAGCTACACTGGAATGCAAAGAAGTTTGTGAGGCTGAAAGAGTAGAGACAGTTGAACTTACCTCACTTACCTGAGGTGCCTCTATAAAAGGAAAATAGATGAGTGGCACCTCTTTGTGATGGTTTGCCCTGTTCAAATTTGCAATGATTCTTCTTTCTTGAACCCAATAATCTAATTTGTTGGTTGAGTTCTCAAGCGCAATATCCTCAGAGAGGTGGTTAGCAATCATCATTAAAAATCTAGCATAGTAAACATTTTTACCCCTCTTATTTAGCTCCCCTAACTTAAACCCCAACTCAAATATGATAAGATCACTAAAGTTGAAGAATTTATCAGTTACTAGCATGTAAAACATGTTAAGCATAGAGATATTAACTGAATCAAAATTGCTAATTTTACCAGAAAATACTTTAGTAACTACATCACATAAATAACTCCATTCCTTCCTAAGACCCAACCTCCTAATTTCACTTAATTTGGAAGTAGAGAGTGCATAGCCCATGGAATTAAGCATATTAACAATGTCAGTGTCTGTGTGTGGTGAAGTTACAGTATTATCAGGAATTTTGAAACGTGCTTTAACAATATCACTATTAACACAAAATTCCTTACCTTTAATAGTGAAAGTGATAGTCTTATCAGTTGAGTTGTATGTAGCAGTCGTCCACATCTCTTAAACAACTTCACAGTATATGGTAGGTGATTCCAGCATGGCATAGTTGAGTTTGCAGTTCTTTACAAAATCCATCATTTTGTGGTAGTCGCCAGACTGTTGAATCCCCTTATTCACAAGAGTAGTGAAGTTGTTCTTCTCATAGATAAATCCGGTTTGAGACATGATCTTGACGACTGGTGCCATTGTTAGAGAGTAAAAGAAAACTTGCAGAGAGAGAGAGTAAGTGCTTTTGAGAAAGAGAGAAGTTAGAGCAGATGATTTGAGAGTGATAAAAGAAAAGCAGTGAAAATGAATTATGCTTTTATACTCTCTCAAAAATAACTGTCAAAAATAATAAAGTAAAGTAAAGTGACCAATAAGAATTGCCCAAAATAGCCGTTTAAAAATAAACTGTAAAAATTCCACCAATTATCCGTCGTGTTATGCTTACAAACTGTAAGTATACTCGATGGATAATGTTCAGAGAATCAACGGCTAAGAATAAAACAATTCAACGGATGAGGATAAATCAGTTATCCGTCGATACATAAAATATTCCAGAAAAATAATTAATTATATTAACAAAATGTACATTGACGGATGATCAAACTCGATGGATAATGATCATCCGTCGAGATGTAAATTTTGACTTAGCCAAAAATTCATCTAAGACTGAAAAATCAATTAAATTTTTGGCTGCATTACAACTTGCAAAATATCTATAAAGATTCAAGAGTAATTTAGCATACCTAACTCACTTACCAACCTTGAAAAGGTGGATTCATCCCGTGGCTTGGTAAATATATCTGCAAGCTGCTTTTTACTTGGAACAAAATGTAGTTCCACAGTACCATTCATTACATGTTCCATTATGAAGTGGTACTTGATGCCTATGTGCTTTGTTCTGGAATGCTGTACTGGATTTTCAGTGATGGCAATTGCACTTGTGTTATCACAGAAAATAGGATATCTTTCCACTTGCAGACCATAGTCTAACAATTGGTTTTTCATCCACAAAATGTGTGCACAACAACTGCCAGCAACAATATATTCAGCTTCAGCTGTAGAAGTAGAAACTGAATTTTGTTTTTTACTGAACCAGGACACAAGCTAGTTTCCCAGAAATTGACAGGTTCCTATGTACTTTTTCTATCAATTCTACAACCTGCATAATCTGCATCTGAATAACCAGTTAGATCAAAACCTGAATCTCTAGGGTACCAAATGCCAAGTTTTGGTGTTCCCTTGAGATATCTGAAAATTCTATTGATAGCTACTAAGTGAGATTCTCTAGGATCGGCCTGAAATCTAGCAAAAAGATATGTAGCAAACATTATATCTGGCCTACTAGCTATTAAGTACAGAAGTGAGCCAACCATGCCCCTATAACTTGAAATATCAACAGACTTTTCAGTAGTGTTTAATTCAAGCTTAGTTGTAGTGGCCATGGGAGTTTTTGCAGATGTGCAATCCATTAGATCAAACTTCTTTAAAAGATCATAAATGTATTTAATTTGACTAATGAATATTCCATCACTAACTTGCTTAACTTGCAAACCAAGAAAGTAAGTTAGTTCTCCCATCATGCTCATTTCATACTTACTTTGCATCAATTTGGCAAACTTTTTGCAAAGTTTTTCATCTGTAGAGCCAAAAATAATGTCATCTACATAAATTTGAACAAGTATACTAGAGCCATTAACATTTCTAAAGAATAAAGTTTTTTCTACAGTACCTCTAGTGAAGTGATTCTCTAAAAGAAACTTTGACAAAGTGTCATACCAGGCTCTAGGTGCTTGCTTCAATCCATAAAGTGCTTTCAAAAGATAGTAAACATATTCTGGAAAATTTGGATCTTCAAAACCAGGAGGCTGACTGAAATAGACTTCCTCTTCCAAATATCCATTCAGAAAGGGACTTTTGACATCCATTTGATAGACCTTGAAATTGGCATGGGCTGTATAGGTTAAGAAGATTCTGATGGCTTTAAGTCTTTCAACAGGAGCAAAGGTTTCATCAAAATCTATTCCTTCTTGTTGACAGTAGCCCTTAGCAACCAATCTAGCTTTGTTCCTGACTACTATGCCATTTTCATCCATCTTGTTTCTGAATACCCATTTGGTGTCTATTGGATTCTTTCCTTTAGGCTTGGGTACCATCTTCCATACCTTATTCCTTTCAAATTCGTTTAGCTCCTCCTGCATAGCTAAAATCCAATCAGGATCCAACAAAGCTTCTTCTACCTTCTTTGGTTCTTCCTTAGAGAGGAAGCTGCTATATAGACATTCTTCTTGAGTTGCTCTCCTTGTTTGAACTCTAGAAGATACATTACCAATGATAAGCTCAAAGGGATGATCCTTTGTTCATTTCCTTTGTTGAGGTAGATTAGCTCTAGATGAAGAGGCCTCATTGTTGTCTTGATGTGTGATTGAGTTTTGATTATTAGAAACTCCCCCTGAGTCCATGGATCTTTGATTTGAGAAAGGGGAACTTTTTGTAAGTGATCTATTCTGACTTTCAGCTTCTTTTGATAACCCGACGGATGGTGAATTTGGAGTACCGACGGATGAAGTTGGTTATCTCCCGACGGATAAAGCAGATTGTCTCCCGATGGATGAAGCATTTTGCAACTCGACAGATGTTGAATTTTGTGCTTCATTGGTAGTGGATTTTTTTGCATTATCCTTTGATACTATTTCTTGATCACTTTCATCATCACTGTCATCACTAACCATCTCCACATTGTCAAATTTGAGGCTCTCATGGTAATCTCCATCTTGCAGTCTTTCAATCTTTTTATCATCAAACACAACATGTATTGATTCCACAACAATGTTGGTTCTCAGATTGTAGACTCTGTATGCTTTACCAACAGCATATCCAACCAAAATTCCTTCATCTACTTTAGCATCAAACTTTCAATTCTGATCAGTTTGATTTCTCAAGATACAACATTTGCAGCCAAAGACATGAAGAAAATTTAGAGTTGGCTTCTTGTTCTTGAACAATTGATAGGGAGTCATGCATTTTTTTGATTAAGAGAAATATTCTGAGTGTGGCATGCATTATTTACATCTTTAGCCCAGAAATATGTTGGTAACTTAGATTCTTCAAGCATTATCCTTGCAGCTTCAATAAGTGATTTATTCTTTCTTTCTACTACTCCATTTTGTTGTGGAGTTCTTCTACTGAAAACTCATGCAAAATCCCATTTTCTTCATAAAATACTCTTATGACATAATTCTTGAACTCAGTTCCATTATCACTCGTGATATTTCTAACTTTGAAATCAGGATGATTGTTGACTTGCCTTATGTGATTGATGATGATTTCACTAGCCTCATCTTTGGACTTAAGGAAATATGTCCAAGAGAACTTTGAGAAATCATCTACAATTACTAGGCAAAATCTTTTCCTTGAGATGGACAACACATTGACTGGTCCAAACAAATCCATGTGTAGCAGTTGCAAAGGTTCTTCAATTGTTGAATCAAGCTTCTTTCTGAATGATGCTTTAATTTGCTTTCCTTTTTGGAAAGCATCACACATTCCATCCTTAGAAAAATCCACTTGAGGAATGCCTCTAACCAGTTCTTTCTTTACAAGTTCATTCATGGTCTTGAAGTTTAGATGGGATAGCTTCTTGTGCCAAAGCCAAATTTCATCTTGACTTGCTTTACTGAGAAGACAATTAACAGATTCTGCATTTGATGAGTTAAAGTCCGCTAGATACACATTTCCTTTTCTCACTCCAGTGAGAACCACTTTGTTGCTCCTCTTGTTTGTCACAACATAGGCTTTTGAGTTGAAGGTTACTGAATTGTCTTTATCACACAGCTGGCTGATACTCAACAAATTGTGCTTGAGACCATCCACTAAGGCAACCTCCTCAATGATGACATTGTCTTTTGAAATCAAGCCATATCCCACAGTATAACCTTTGTTGTCATATCCAAAAGTAATACTTGGGCCAGCTCTCTCTTTGAACTCTGTGAGCAGGGTAGAATCACCAGTCATGTGTCTTGAACAACCACTATCCAAGTACCATAGATTCTTTCTATTTCCCTGCACACATTAAAATCAAATCAAGTTGATTTTGGTACCCAAGTTTCCTTGGGTCCTGCCTTGTTAGCTTTCTTTTTTTGTTTCTTAGGTTTGATCTCATTTGACTTGAGGATATCAGATTCATCCTTAGTCATTTGAGTTGGACCTTTGAAACCATTCATTACAACAAAATTATCATGCACATTTTGATTACAGGAAATGGCATGCTATTAGTAAATATGTTATTCCAGTATGGCATGCTCAATGGCATTTGAGGCATACTAAATGCAGCATGATAAGGATTAGGTGCAAATGGCATATTAGAAAATTGTGCATTCATATTATGTGTAGATATAGCATTCATAGGCATAGAAGGCATGGCATTTATGTTGGGATAAGGAGGTGGTACAGATATGGAAGTAGGCATGGCAGTTTTGCAATTAACAGACAGATGATTTACACTACCATACTTAACACAGATTTTTCTTGGAGCATACTTATCAGGTGTGTAGTTGTTATGTTTGTTAATCCCCACTTTACCATTTCTATTGTTTTTCCTTTTAGCCTCTGTTTTAACCTCAATCTTTTCTAGTCTGTCATTCAATTGCTTGATAGACAGATGAGCAACATTCACTTTCTTTTCCTTCTTCACTTGACTAGATTCTCCTGAAATGAAGTTTTTGGAAACTGATCCATATTTTTCATTTAACTTGGAAAGTTTGGCTTTACTCACAGGTTTGCTCACGGCCGACGGATGAGGATTTATGTCACTCGACGGATAATCTTTTTGATTATCCGACGGATGACTCTCATCATCCATCGAGTCCACATCTGTTAGCAATCCTTCAACCAAATTGAATTCCATCTTCTCCTTATTCTTCTTCCAGGCTGCATCACAAAAGGACTCAATACCTTGAACTTTGGTGATTTGAGCATGAACATCTCTAGATATTTTCCAGGCCTTAATCACTTCATGTTCTCATTCAAGCTGCTTCTTCAAGATCTCTTCTTTCTTCAAGGACTCAGTTAATTCATCCTTAGCAATTTTACACTCAATTCTCAATTTTTCAAATTCAATAAACTGAGATTCTAGCACATTATTCCTCTCACTTAAAAACAAATTGTTTTCTTTGATTTTAGCATTTTCTTTAGTAAGAGACTTAAGTGTAACACACAAATGATATAATTCTGTAGACATGTCATTTATTGCATCATTAGACTCAGCTTTAGATAAATGTGCAAGGTTAGTGGTGATTACCTGATTACTTAAAGAACTTGTCTCTGTTACATCAGACTTGGCCATTAGGGCTAGATTGACATAGCTAACATCCTCATCCTCATCCAGACCATCTGCTGCCCAGTCATTTTCTTGTGTAATGAAAGCCCTTTCCTTTTGTTTGAAAAACTCAAAATATTTCTGTTTGTAATCCACAGGCTCAAACTTCTTCTTGATGGAATCTGACTTTCTACACTCACTGGCAAAGTGCCCCGCCAAGCCACATTTGAATTTTGATTTATCCACCATATTTCTATTTGGCTTGGCTGCTTCAAAGTTCTTCTTGAACTTGAGCTTGGAAAATCTTCTGGAAAGAAATGCTAGATGTTCATCAATGTCATCCATATCATCTTGGCTCAAAGAATCTTCATTTTCTGCTACCAGCCCCTTGCCCTTGCTTTCACAGACCTTTGAAGTAGACTCAACAACTTCTATCTTCATCTCCTTCTCCTTTTCTAACTCAGCAACCAGTGCAATGGATCCTCCTTTCTTTCTCTATTTCTTCATTCTTTCATCTTGCTCTATTTCAAGCTCATAAGTCTTTAGAATTCCATACAGTCTCTCTAGTGTAAACTCCTTGTATTCTTGTGAGTTTCTCAAGGAGACTGTCATTGGTTTCCATTATTTTGGTAGGGATCTCAGAAATTTGAGGTTAGAATCTTTGGTTTGGTAGACTCTTCCATGCAGCTTTAGAGCATTTAGTAGCTTTTGAAATCTACTAAAGATATCAGTGAGAGTTTCACCTTTTTCAAAGTGGAAATGCTCATATTGCTGAATTAGTAGCTACATCTTGTTTTCTCTAACTTGTTCAGTGCCATCACAGATAATCTGAATTGTATCCCAAACTTCCTTGGCAGTTTTGCAATTGATGATGTTGTCAAACATGTCACCCTCAACTCCATTAAACAGAATATTCATGGCCTTCTTGTCCTTTCTGACTTGTTTAATATCAGGATCTGACCATTCATGCCTTGGCTTGGGAACTGATGGCTCATTTCCAGTTGCAGCTCTCATTGGTACATGAGGACCTCTCTCTATGTAATCTACATAGGCCTCATCTTGAGAAAGTAAGTGAAGATGCATTTTTACCTTCCAGTCATGGTAATTATCTTTGTCCAGAAAAGGAATCTTGACTCCAACATCCTTCTTGTTCATCTTGCTATTTATTGTGATCTTTAAACTCTTTGTTCTTCAAGAGCTTGCTCTGATACCAATTGTTAGTCCCTAACAATGCAACAAGAATTACAGAAGGGGGGGGGGTTGAATAGAATTCTTGAACCTTTTTCAAAAATATTAAATGTTCTAACTTAAGATATATATGACAGTGTTTTGATTTGCAAAGTGCGGAATAACAAGTTAAATATGAATCAAAACACAAAGTAATAAAAACGTAAGTCTTTAAAACTTTCTGGTGGATTAGAAAGTATCCATCAGAGATATATATGATATATATATATATATATATATCGAGAGAACTCTGTGAACCTTGAATAGCTCACAGCTGCTTACAAAATAAGAACAACTAAACTTACAGAGAAATGCTAAGGATACAGCTTATAAATGTTTCTCTGAGAATTTTTTTGCTTAGTCTTGTTGTTGTTCTAATTGCTACTCTTGGTTTATATATCACCAAGATTACACAGTAATAAGACAAGATAATAAAACAAAACCTATCAAGTCTAATACTATGCTACTTCATTACTTTATTCCAGCATCTTTGAATCTCTTCAAAATAGCATGGAAATGGCAATGCTTCTTTGTTCTCAAAAACCCAGTTGAATAGGCTTCCACATTCCTTTTGCATATACTCGACGTATGTGACTGTGTTGTCACTGTCAACAGATGTTTGAATTAATTATCCGTCGGGTACATGATCATCCGTCGGGTTGCCTTGTTGATCATCCGTCGAGTAGCATTATTGTTTATCCGTCGGGTAGCTATTTGGCACTTGACTTCATTTCATTTATGGAGAATTACAAGACATCATCTATGTACAATTAATCAACCTATTCTGCATATCTAATTAAAGTCAACATGACTTATATGCTACTACAGAATCTAAATAAAGGTGTTTGCAGAAATGTGCTACATGACTTATTATAACATAAGCTACTCACTCGATGGATGTCTAATCATCATCCGTCGGGACTGTATTGAGTCATCCGTCGGGACTATATTTGCTTATTCGTCGAGTGCTACAAAATACACTGAGTTGAATCTACTAAGGTGTTTTGTTAATGAAATCATCAAGTTCACAACATATACATGACAGTAAGTTTTCAAGATTTGTGTTCTTTATTTTCTGCAAGCTTAATTTTTGCATGAACGCATTTTACTACAAGATTTAATTTACTTTGTTCAACCAAAAACATTCAAGAAAATCCCAAAAACGGTAAAACACATTAACCCCCCCCCCATGTGTTATTCATTTCCTAACAAGTGGTATCAGAGTAAAATCTGAAAGTAAATAGATTCAAGATCTTGGAAGAATGAATAGACAGAAAATCAGTAGCATCAAAATTCCTACTTTTGACAAAGCTAACTACACTCTTTGGAAAAAGAAAATGATGTTGTTTATCAGGATGGCCAATCCACTCTACATTCAGATCCGCAAGAATGGGCCCTTCACTCCTATGGTTAGAGTTGAGGAATCTACAGATGGAGATATGATTCCAGCTCATTATGCTCCCAAGGACCCTGCAGAATACTCTGAGCCTGAGAAAGAGAAAGTCTCCTTGGATAGTGGCTTGCAGTTAATCTTAATTGAGTCACTTGACAATGTAATGTATAACAACATTGTCAACTATGACACTGCTAAACAGATCTGGGAAAAGATAGAGATATTGTGAGAGGGAACTAAAGAAGTTAGGTCAAACCAAAGAAGAATACTGATTTCACAGTACGAGGGTTTTATGACAAAGCCAAAGGAAAGCAATACTGATATGTTTGAAAGATTCAATAAGCTGATAAATGACTTGCAACTTTATGACAAATACTATGAAGCTGAAGAAGTGAACCTAAAGTTCTTGCTTACTCTCCCTGATCATTTGGAACAGAAAATATCAGCAATCAGGGAAGGGAGAGACTTGAGCAGAATAACACTGGAAGTTCTATATAGAATTCTCAATACATATGAACTAGAAATGATTCAAAGGAAATCATTGAGATCTGGTCAAGGACATGTTGTAGATGGCTCAAATGCTTTAATTGTAAATGAAATCCAAACATCTAATGATGAACCAAGATCTCAAACTCCAGTTTCCTCAACAAGTGAGCAAAGAACAAATGATTCACACGAACAAGTAATTCTGGAATTGGAAAAAGTTGAGTTCTACACTCTTGTAGAACCGGATGAGCTAGATCAGTCAATGGCCTATTTGGCTAGAAAATTCTCTAATATTAGAGTAAAGAAGCCAAGGTACTTCAAGAGTAAAGGACAGTCTTTCAACAAAGACAGCAGCTGGAAAGAAAATGGGAAGTACAATTCTGGTAGCAAGAATGGCTACAAAACTGGATTTGTTGACAGATCTAAGATAAGGTGCTTTAACTGTGATGAGTTGGGCCATTTTGCTACATAATGTAGGAAACCCAAGAAAGCAAAGAAGGATAAAGCTTATCTTGAACTTGAAGCAAAATATGAAGCTCTTCTGAAGAAACAACAAAGCAAAGCTTATATTACGGAGGGTAAAAGTTGGGATGACTCTGAAAATGATGAAGATTAAAATTTTGGAAATTATGCACTCATGGCCTTGGAGCAAGGAGAATCATCCTCATCTAAATCACAGGTACCAACTCTTACCACAATTAATTTAACTGTGAATCAATATAAGGAAACTGTAGAAAAGATGAGCACAGAAATGTTTCACATCCACACAAGCATGGTTGTTGCTAATGAAGAAGTTAGTAGATTAACAAAGATAAATGAGAAGCTTGAAAGTGAGAAGCAAAAAACTGAATTATTGTTGGTGGAACTTGAAGCTTTAAAACAAGAAAATGCACATCTAAAGAACAAGCTCAAGTGTGCAAATGAAATTGAAGCAGTGCTAAGGGAGAAGCTGGAAAAGTATGAAGTGAAGCTGAAATCTTTCAGAAATACATCTGAACTGGTTGGACAGTACCATGAGAAAAATAAGTCATGTGCAAACATTGTTATTGGCCTTGACTATGATGCTTTGATTGAAAAAAAGAAGACTGGAGGTGACAAAGGGAAAGCAAAGAAAACTGAAGATGCTCTAACCTTCTTGAAAGAGGTTAATGCACTTATATTCAAAGCATGTGAAGTCAACTTCAGTGAAGAGAATTTATTATCAAGCAAGAAAATATTGACGAGGATAAAGAGAAGAAAACTGAAAAATCAACTCAGTCTTCTAATACTGAAGAGAAACTCATGGACAAACAAAGTTTCAAGACACTTGTTAAAGAAACTAAAACTGAAGATGCAAGAAAGAAAAAGAAAAATAGAAATGGGAAAATAGGGATAAACAAAAGCAATAATTTTGATTTTTTTGCAGATGCTCCCAGAAAGAAATGTGAAAAATGTGGCTCTGTGAATCAGCTAACTCACCTTTGTAAAAAAACAGTTAGCAAGCCAACTGAAGGAGCATGCAAATACAATAAAGCGGATTCAAATGTTTGCTACTCATTCTGTGACAAGTTTGATTGCATCCCTTGTAACTTGAAAGTGATGAAGAGTTGCCACAAACTGAGAGTAGACCTTAAAGAAACAAAAATTGGGTCCACATCAGATAGGGAAAATGTACAACAATCATTAAACTCTATTTTATCTGAAACTACTCATTCTACTTCTATTAAATCAGTTAACAAGAAGAAAGTACCCAACATTGCTTGAGTTGCTAAACACACTTAAGACTCATTGTATGTAGGGCAAAGTGAAGAAAGTCATATGGATCATAGATAGTGGATGTTCCAGGAATATGACACGTGAGAAAGCCCTGCTATCACATTTTGAGGAAAAAGTTGGCCCTTTGGTGACCTTTGGGGATAACAGCAAAGGATTCACAATGGATATGGCAAGATTATTTCTGAAAATATTGTCATTGATGATGTAGCACTGGTAGTTGGTCTTGAAGTGAATCTTCTAAGTGTTAGCCAATTTGCAGACAAAGGTTTTGAAGTTTTATTCAACAAAGAAGAATGCATTTTTATCAACAAGAAAACTAGTGAAGTTGCTCTGAAAGGAGCAAGGAAAGGAAGCTTGTTTGTTACAGACTTGGACTCAATAAATAAGGATGGAATCTGTTGCTTCTACACCAAGGCATCAGAAGAACAATGCAAGCTCTGGCATAAAAATCTGTCTCACTTGAATTTCAAGGCAATTAACACCTTGGTCAAATAGGAGTTATTAAGAGACATGCCCAAACTGGAATTTGCTCAAGTTGAAGTTTATGAAGCTTGTCAGAAAGGAAAAATGAAAAGATCAAGTCAAAAGTCAAAAACTGTGAATTCTATAAGTGCACCATTGCAGCTCATTCACATGGACTTGTTTGGGCCAGTAAATGTCTTATCTATTTCAAAGAACAAATATGCACTTGTGATGGTGGATGATTTCTCAAGATACACTTGGGTAGAGTTCATGTACTCTAAAGATGAAATTCCACTCATCATAATTGAACACATCAAGAAGATAGAAAAATAGGCTGAAGATCACAATTGTGTAAAAAGATTGAGAAGTGATAATGGGACAGAATTCAGAAATACAAAATTAAGTGAATTCTGCAAAAGCAAGGGCATTGTTCAAGAATTCTCAGCTGCTAGAACACCTCAACAAAATGGAGTAGTTGAAAGAAAGAACAGAACATTAGTTGAAGCTGCTAGAACAATACTGTTTGATGCCAACAAGATTCTGGGAAGAGGCTGTTAACACTGCATGTTACACTCAGAACAGATATCTCATCAAAAAAGCACATGGAAAATCACCCTACTCAATCATGTTTAAAAGAAAGCCTACTGTAAAGCATCTTCATGTGTTTGGAAGCAAGTGTTACATTTTGAAAGACAACTCTGAATATGTGGGAAAATTTGACTCAAAGGTCTTTGAAGCAATTTTTATGGGATATTCACTGGAGAGAACAGCCTATAAAGTTTATGTGATTGATCAAAATAAGATTATGGAAAACACAGATATGACCTTTGATGATGACAAGTGTCCAGGCTTGGAATGCCTTGATGATAATGAAGCTAAAGTCCTTGCTTTTGAAAACCTCAACATTTGATGGCTGTAAAGAGGATTTTTAAATATTTAAAGGGAACTCCAAACTTGGGATTATGGTATCCTAAGGGAACTGGTTTTGAAGCTATTGGTTACATAGATGCAGATTTTGCTGGATGCAGGATTGACAGGAAGAGCACTAGTGGAAGCTGTCAATTTCTTGGACAAAGACTTGTATTATGGCATAGCAAGAAACAATAATTTGTGTCAACTTCCACAGCTGAAGCTGAATACATAGCTGCTGGAAGTTGTTGTGCTCAAGTGCTTTAGATTAGAAATCAGCTAATGGACTAGGCCTAGTGTTACACAAAATTCCTATTATGTGTGATAATACTAGTGCTATATCTATAGTGGCTAACCCAGTTAACCATTCTATAACAAATCACATTGATCTAAGGTACTATTTTATTAGAGAACATGCAGCAAATGGTACCATTGAGCTCATTTTTGTCCAACTGAAAAACAATTAGCTGGCATTTTTAATAAACCTTTGGATGAACCAACTTTCACTAGACTTGTAGGTGAAATTGGAATGCTTAATTCTTCATCCTAAGGCAAGAACTCAGCTAATCCTTTACAACAAATTAATTTTCAGTAGATCACAATCAATTTGATTTTATTGGAAATTAATTGAAATATGAAGTATGAATATTACATAATTCTTTGCATATTTATTCTTAAAAATAAAAACTCAACTTGGAATTTTTCAAATTCTAAGTAAACTGCTAAACTGTTAATTTACATCCTTAATATGTAAAATTAACACAAGGCAGAATTACAGTAATCAAAAGTATATAGAGAACTGAGTTCTTGATAAGTCTAATTGACTTCTCGACAAGTCATTTTAGGACTTCTCGAGTGAGTTCTCGACAAGTCAATTCACTGACTTCTTGAGTGACTTCTCGATAAACTTAAATATGACTTATCGATAAGTCCTTGTAGAGTTCTCTAGTAGTGTTAATTCACAGAGTTCTCTACAAGTACAATTTTTGTCTTATCAAGAACTCAAAACTAAAATAATTTAATTTAATAAATTATTTTGGTAAAATGCTTTTGGAAAATTTATTCTAATTTTATTTTGAATTTATTCAGATAAAAGTTGGAATTAATTCAGTCCATTTTTGGACAAACTGGGTATTTATTTGACATATTGATAAGTCAATTTTTGGTTCTTTATAAGAGTAATTTAAAATGACTTCTCGAAATGTATTTCATTTCTTAAAATGACTTCTCGATAGGCAAATTCTCTTTTTTTGAGTTCTCGACAAGTCATTTGCTTTTACTATAAATACCCATACTTCTCGATACATACATTTACTTACGGTTTTCGAGATCTCAAGTGACCTAGCTTTCAATCCAAAACTGATTTCTCTCTCATTTTTCATCCTTTCTCAGAAATTTTTCTTACCCACTCATTCTCATCAATCAACGATGGCTCTAAATGTTGCAAGAACATCTATCCCAGAGAAAGGAACCAATTATCTTGCTTTTGCTGATGCAAACCAAGCCCCTGATAGTTTCAAGGGGTTTTTGAAACTGATGGTTGAATCCTATCTTGCAAGTGCTTTGATTGCAAATCCAGTACTGTATCTAGATGTGCTGCATGAATTCTGGACTATAGCTGTAGTGAGGACTGATGTAAACAACCACTCTCTTTCTATGATGGTGACATGCACAATTGGGGGCCAACTAATAGAATTCAAGGACAAAGGTGTGAATAGAGCTTTGGGGCTGCCAACTGAGAATCTGATGGAAGTACCAACTCCTGATGAGCTAACTGAGTTCATGGACTTCATCAACTATGGTGGAAGAATTAACCTGTCAAGCTTAAACAGGACCAATCTGAGGAAGGAGTGGTCTTTCATCTTTAACTCTGTGGTAAGGGCCTTTACTTGCAGGAAAACAGGATATGACAACATTTCAAGTGTTGTACAAAAGCTGGTGTATTCAATTGCCTATAACAGACACTTGAATGTTGGTCTGTTGATCCTGGAAGAGCTTACAACCAGGCTAATAATGCCCTGTCAGCTAGAGGTAATGAAATTTTATTTCCTAGATTTATTTTGTCCACTTTAAATCAAAATGTAGCAGACATACACTTACTGAATGGAATAAATAGCACAAAAATAGGCAATTGTAAGCAAGTGTCCAAAATAATATTTGGCTCACTTACTACAAAGAATAAGGTAAATGTAAGTCTAAAAATCACTCCATTTATGTTGGAGAGGTTTAGGACTTATCTTTATCCTATGCCTGACATGAGATATAACATACAATCTAGCTCAGCTGTGATCCCTGAACCTGTGGAAGTACAAGCACAGGAACACCAATAGGGATCTTCCCATGCTGCAATCATTCTTTCAAAACCTTTAAAAGCTAGGCAACAAACCACCTTATATTCTCAAAAGGATGAGGTGAGTAAAAAGAAGAGAAAGGGGGCAACCTTAACTATAGTAACTGAGAGTAGTGAGGACATAGCTGAGAAAGAGTCACCCTTGGTCAAGAGATCCAAAAGGAGTAAAAAAACTGAGTTGACCACTCTAGCCACCTCTGTATCCTCCCAACAGGATGCAGTTGTAAAACCAACCAGTAGTGAGTCTGCACAGCCTGCACAAGAAGCAATTCAAGTGTATGGTAGGAGAAACAAGGAAGGCACACACTATGAGGACACATCTCTTGAAGCTCCCTCATTCATTCGGGGGGAGCTTCCAACACTCACAACTGAGCACCAAATTCTTATGACTCAAATTTCTTCTATTCCAATTCCACTTGAATCCACTTCTATAGTGCAACAAAAATCAAGTGACTTAGCTCAAGAAGTTTTGCTCACCACCCAAACACTCCATTTAGATGGTGAGAGGCTACATGCTGAGGTAGACCTTGATGATACCATCACAAACATGGGGGATTCATCATTTTTTACTGAAGATCCCATGGATACTTCTAATGCACCTTCATGTGCAAAATAGTCATCACATACTGAAAGGTTTGAGGGTAGTAATCCTGAGGGGGAGCTATCTAAATCCTCTCCAATTCAATTGGAGGCTCCTCATATAGGAGCAACTCCCCTCAAAACCCTAGCAGACATTGCTTTGGCAGTTGAAGCTAGGAGTACAATTACCCATGATCCTGTCATAGGGAAGGCAAGCATAGCACATATAAGTGCCAGTGTGTTGCAAGCCACACAAGGGTTTGAGGCTGGTGTACATGACAGTAACCCAGTCAAATCCCCTCCAATTCAGTTGGAGGTCCCCACTACAAGTGGAGGACAACACACTGTCAAAACCAAAGAGCAATCTGTGAATCAAACTGTGACTTCAGTCACAGGTGTTTCTGAACCATCCTCTTCACAGCCTCACATTCTCTCTCAGTGGCTGCAGGAATCTGGCTCTCAACCAACTTCTATAGATAATCTACTAGTGGAGCAGATTTCTGGGCTGGCCAACATCTCTCAACATCTACTCACTTCTGATATGAGCAATCAGGACTATCAGGCCATCATGCTCATCTACAATGAAGATGTGGAGAAACAGAAAGAGAAAATTGTCAATGATGAAGAACAGGATGGCAATGTGGATGCATGGCTATCTCAAGACTTTGTGTTGGAGATGGATCAAGTCTTTGCCAGATTTGGGGAAGAGTATGTTACTATCCTTGGAAGCAATGTAAAGGCCTTGACTCCATAAGAAGTGTATGATGCAGTCACAAAAGTGCACAAAGCTCAACTCAAGGCTTTTCACCTCTTTGGTAAAGCTCTTGAAGTCAAATTGACTGGTCATGAAGACAGAATCAGGAAGATGGTAAGGAAAAAGCTGGATGAAATCATTCCCTCTCAAACTGAGATCAAAAATCAATTCAAACACTTCCCAGACCAAATGTCCAGATATGATCTCAGTGGGGTAGATAAAGGCATGACACAACTCAAGGACTCCTTTATTGCCTTGCACAAACAAGTTCAAAATCATATCACTAACTCTAATGACACAAGGTTGAAGCTAGATGAGATGCACACTGCAAGATACACTCCTTCTCCCTTGGTCATGGATGAGATTCAGAAATTTGTGCAAGCTATATTAGGGTCATCTACTTCTGTCTCTACATCAAGCTCCCATTAACCTGCATCTACTTCAACAAATCTTCAGATTCAATCTCTACAAGGTCAAGTCACAGTATTGCAAGACTCCAACTCTTCTCTCAATGCACAAGTTCAGGCCTTGACATCTCTTGTCAAGAGCCAACAAACAGATATCCAAACCCTGGTGGACTCCCATAAACATCTTCAAATGCAGAATTCTATAGCTTTGGGAGCCATCATGGGCAAACTCAACATACCACTACCTTCTCTACCTGAACAGGTAAGGCCTAAAATCCCTACTCCCCTCCTCACGCCTATCAACAAAACTCAGGGGGAGATAGAGGCTAGATTGGCAGGTCATCTCATCAACAAGTCCAGGGTGCTGAAAAGAAATTATTTAAAGAAGTTGATCTTGACATGGAGAGACTTATTAGGACTGCCGAAGGACCTAGTCTTAGCAGAGAGTTTGATGAACTACTCAAAGCCTTAAAAGCTTTTCTCAACAAAAATCACTTCACATACAAAACGGCCCTGGACAAGATAATTAATTTCATAAGAGTGATCTTGGTCAATCAGGATAACTTTTTGCACAAGAGAATAGTGATCAATGCAAATGACTCAGGGACAGACAGATGTATGCAGGTGTCCCTCTCAAGGAGGGCATCTGAGTTAGATATCTTCATCAGTAAAGTTAAAGTTATAACTCGTGAAGGTACCATGCTATTAACTGAATTGAGAGATGCTCAAGTGGCTGCCTTTCCTGAAGCATATCTACATCCAAGCAAGGGTATAGCATACATATGTCCAAACACCAAACAATTCAAACATTTTAATATCCTCAAACAGTGTGTTATGAGTAACAAGAAGCTTATCATGATCCTTGGAACTGGTTTAAAAACCCAGAAGAACAAGAATAATGATGATATAGAAATAATAAAGCTACTGAGGAGATATCTGGATAATACAAAAGCCAACTTGCCCAAAACACATATCAAAAAGGATGATTTGGATGATGATGAGCAGTAGAAAGATAATCAAAATCCTTATGGCTCAAATCCAAGTCAATCCAGTAAGCCATCTGGCAGCAAGAGTGGAGAGAAGAAGAAGGAGGATGACAAGAAAGATGAAGAAAAGAAGAGAAGAAGTGAGAGGAGAAGCAAAAAGCTTCATGATGGCTTAAAACCACATCAAAACCTAAAAATCCAAACACAACTAGCTCAAACCTTAGCTCAATCTAAAACATCAACTATCTCAAACATCAAACAACCTCAAACCTCAAAACCAAAGTTTTTGTACAACCAAACAGCCAACTCTTTCCTAAAAATTCTAATTACCTCAAGCCAAACTAATCTCAAGAAAATGACAACCCTACCTTTAGCCAAACCTTCACTAAAATTCAAGTACAAATCTGTTGGGAGAAAACCTAAGAAAGTCAAGTCTACAAAGAAAGAAGAAGTCACTGAAAGGGCCATCTGGAAGTGCTTTAAAGAAGAAGTCACTGAAAGGGCCATCTGGAAGTGCTTGAAGAATGTGCAAGATCAATGGTGAAGATTAACTGACAGAGGAAGATCAAGATAATCACAGGATGCTAAAGATATGCTAAACCAGAAATGGAAGAGTTACTTTTCTATAAATAGAAATGACAAGTGACAGTTTAGAAAAGCTAATAGCATATCTTATTGGACACTGTGTAAACCAGCAGTTAACTGAATTATAAAGTTAACACTGGTCCTTCAGTCAGTTGTAACAATTTAGATAAAAATCTTTTAATTCTCTCAAGAAGAAGCTAAGCTCTTTATCAACAAAGAGCCTAGAAATTGTAGCAAAATATTCTTAATTTTAATATAAAATTAAGTGAGTTGTGAAGATTTGTGTTCTTTATTTTCTGCAAGCTTAATTTTTGCATGAACACATTTTACTACAAAATTTAATTTACTTTGTTCAACCAAAAACATATAAGAAAAGCCCAAAAACAGTAAAACACATTCACCCCCCCCTTCTGTGTGTTATTCATTTCCTAACATAGGCCCATTTAGCAACAATTTAGATTACATTGTAAGAAGTAGTTGCTTAGGTTTATTTGAGGTAATTTTCTATTTTTTTTATATAAAGTCAAATTAAGGAAAGATGTAGCAATGCCAGTTTTCAAATATGTGAATACATGTAATGTGAATGGCTAAAAGGGATTTTTTTATTGGTTGCAGAGGTCCATTTGTGTGCATATATAGGGGATTTGTTATCCTAACATATACAAGTTTGGATACGTTTTATATTGAGTGAAGATCACCTTTTTATTGTTTGACTAACAAACCAGTTACAATAAGAACCATATTTTTTGTCGGTGCATCTTATGCTCAATCAGGAACTGGGTAACAGTTTTCTCCCATAAGGAGACATTCATTTCTTGAAGCCTGCAATGTCATTTAACAGAACTGGGCGAACTCTCAACCTTAGTTGTTATATAATATATATAGCTAGAAAGTAAGTTATGGGGTTTAATGTTATGTTTGGTAGAATCACCTGTTGTTTAACAAAGTAATTGTCATCCTTTTAACACCATTATGTTGGTATGTCGCATCGTTAGTTTGTATTATGATCCCGGTAATATCTGAAATGAATCGATTAAATTTGATGTAAGTGGCATTATAAATGTATTCCAGTGATAATCATTAAGTGGCGAGAGTTCCCACCACCTAATGTATCAACAATTTCTATTCATTTTTATCTCGCAGCTAAAAAAATTCACATTTTACGCCCAGCTTATGTTAGTATTCAGCTAGATTTAATATTCACTTGAAGGCAGATATCTAATAATAACAATAGAATACAGCAGTAATAGGACACATAAAGGGTTGAAGAAAACGACCTCTGCCCCGCTGGAGGCGGTTGCGCCGTTGCTTAGATAATCGGCAAGCCTCAATCAATTCAGCAGTCAGAGGAAGCCTCAGTCTGCCTCTTTTCCGTGAGGGGCCTTCCATGGAGGACGGTTAACCAAGGCCGGAAAAATACTCGCAACAGCAGAGGGAGAGAGCCGAAACTGAGCATTATATTTCTACCCATTTTAGATTGCAAGTAAATGTCACAAACAAATCTGGATGACTGTATTCCTTGCACAAAGCTAGTGAGTCCTGGAAGTTTTGCTGCATATATCTGAATCCACCTGTGAAGCTTAAAGGCAACCCTACACGCTTCCCCACCTCAGCTGCTAATACATCTCCATGACTAACACTATCTACAATATTTTTATATAGGTCAGAGCAAATTATTGATTGATGTCTTTCCACCCATTTAAGCCTACTACGCTCAATGCAGCACCAGGCATCCACAGTATACTGAAGAGAAAGTCTTCCACCCTGCAACAAAGTATGCCCCTCTCCAACACGAAACTGTAATCCGAATTCCTGGAACTCTCTCATGCTAACTATTTTTTGATTATCCTGGTCTGAGCTAGGCACCTGACGGTGTTTAATGCCTAACCTATAACCATCTTCGCCATAGGGGAATAAAAGAGGGTACCGCATTGACATAAAGCATGGGTGTATTTCGGTAATCCTCTATAAGCCTGTTGTCTTGTACTCAACAAGGATATCCCGAGGGTTGGTTAAATTCTGATCCACTGTGAGGCCTGCAAACTCGTAATCATTCCCACCAGGAAAGTTTACAAAACGACCATCACTTGTCCTCCTTTCTAGTAGCCTCAACCTTACGGGTATTTGTTCGGATATATGATAGCGCTCCCGCACCTATTTGAAGATCCCTATAAGGACATTATCCCGGTTCAACATTTGCAAAATCAAAGCAACAATATCGGGATCTAATGTGCTTCTGGTACGAGGGAACTGCAAATGGTGGTCAACTGCCTCCTGCCCATCATACATGTAAAACTGAGCATATTTAGGAGTTCGTCCATCCGGTGGGAGCAAAGAGCCTATGCTATGATATACATGGTCATTGAGACGGAACACATATGGGCCAGAACTATTATTTATACTCTCATCAACATTGCCACCAAAAGAGCACAGGGCAAATATGTTATTGTACATCTGAGAATTACCACAAAATTTTACCTCCCTCCTCGTAGTGCCGGTGAGTTGGGCCAACTCTGGAGGGGTTGGCCGAAGCAGAGGTAGAAGAACCTTTCCCTTGGAACAACAGATGGAGTAGGCCCTCGGCCCTGGACCTACATGTCTGCCTGTAAATTTCGCCTCCCACACAAGTGCCTCGCAGTACCCACATACGTGATCTTAGGTGCCAATATCCAACTTTGTGTTTACAGCAGCTGTTTTACAAAGACATCTTAGCATCACAGATAAACTAATTAGAATTTGAAAAGTTCAGCCTGGATACTTGCCAAATTCTCTTTTTCTCTTGTCAATATGGCTACGTTGTCGCGGGGTTTCAACTGCTAAGCCTACAACCAAGCAGACAATTTGGACTGATGAATAAATGAATAATGGGGCATGAAGGCGCAATAACCATACATTGGCTGCACAATTATGGTAAGGAAAGTGACAACAAAGGACAATCTTGAAGAGCCTACCCTCACCTGGCCTATTTATAGGTATTGTGTGTGGGAATGCCGCATGTGGAGTAGGAGGCCTTGTCACAGTATTTCATGCAAATGCATTGAGAAACATGGTCATTTAATAATTAAATTAAAGCGACTATAAATGGTAGGCAGACAAACATGCAACAATGAATAACACAGATCTTTCAAAACTCACTTAATTTTATATTAAAATTAAGAATGTTTTGCTACAAAATTTCTAGGCTTTTGTTGATTGTTAATTATGGATATTGAACTGATCTCCACTTTGTACTTTGATTTTTGCCTTGAGATATCCAGATTGGTATATAGAGAACTTGACATCTCGATAAGTATATTGGCATATCGATATCTCTCATTACTCTATAGTTGATTTGACTTATAGAGGTCTCTGAGTTCTCTATAAGAGAATTTAGCTTGTTGAGATCTCTCCACTTCATGTCTTCACTTTGGCTTAAAGACATCTCTGAGTTCTCTAGTGACTAATTGACTTGTCGATAACTCAGAGTACTCTAGTAATATTTGACTTGTCGATATCTCAGAGTTCTCTAGTGACAGTTGACTTATCGATATCTCAGAGTTCTCTAATGATATTCACTTGTCGATATCTCAGAGTTCTTTAATGATATTTGACTTGTCGATAACTCTGAGTTCTCTAGTGAAGAAATGACTTGTCGATATCTCCAATCTTCATGTCTTCAATTTGGCTTGTCGATATCTCTGAGTTCTCTAGTAGCTTTCCTGACTTCTCTATAAGTCATTCTGGAATTATCGAATGACTTCTCTATAAAACTAAATTTGTGACTTGTAGAGATCTTGACTTAGAATATTTTTCTCAAAATAGATTTATTCAACTCCAAGCTTCTTCATAATTCTTCTGAGGCATGACCTTCTTGATCTTCATTTAGATAGAATTCTTAGGCCTTATACTGTTTAAAGAAAAAGACTTCAGTCTGCTCTTTGACATTTTTATAGACTTTACATGTTACAATACAAAATGCAAACTAAGATTACAATACAACTTAATTAGGGTTGTCAATTTGACTTAGTCTTGTTATGATACGGGCATGTCTTGCACAACAATCTCCCTCAATTTGTGATAAGATTTCTTAACACAAATTCATGCATGTTAACAAGACTAACCCCAAGTTATAATGGAAACTAAGATTAATACATAAAAATTGACATAATTACAACTTTTATACATTAGGAGATTTACAGAGTTTAAATAGTTACAAGCATCAGGTAAAGACTATTTTTGCTTCTGCTTCTTTTTTAATGAGATCCTTTAAGTAATCAAGAATTTTGAGTTCTTCTATAATAGGTGTCCCACTTAGAGCTTCTACAAGTTTGAGTATGTCTGCCTTTGGATAACCATTGTCTAGTAAATTAATCCTAAATCTTGTAAATTTGTCAGCTTTAATGTTTAAAAACTTTCCATCCTTAGAGATTTTGCTCATTCCTTTTGCCTTGAGTTCTTCTGATCTTTTAATGTACATGTCAATCTCCTCATCATACTTCCTTATCCTCTCCTCATATTCAGCTTCATTCCTTGCTCTTCTTTCCTCTCTTACAATCAACCACTCAGCCAAAACTGATCTCCATGCTCTTGTAGCAGTATCCTTATGTTTTAGCAAGCTTATCACTCTCTTGATTTTTATGGGAGAGACAGAGAGATAGTCCTTTAAAGCACAGCCAAGGAATGTGAAGGACCCATCTTCATAGTAAATTCTAACTTCCCTTAAAGATACAACCCAAACTCTAACTATTTCCTCAGCTAGTTGTTGAAAATAATCTTCATCTGAGATGTACAATTTAAAGGTAGAAAGTCACTTTGCTTGAAACAGTTCCAGATGGCCCTTTCAGTAACTTGTACTTTTTCACCATCCTTATCCATCTTAAGTTTCCTCCCAACAGTTTTGTAGTGAATTTTGAGTGAAGGCTTGTCTGAAGGTAAGTTTGTGATTTTCTTGAGGGATGTTTTGTTTGAGGTGATTAGTGTTTTTAGGAAGGTGTTTGCAGTTTATTTGTACAGAAACTTTGGCTTAGAGATTTGAGGTGGTTTGATGTTTGAGATTGTTGGCTTTGAAGGCTGAGCTTGAGTTGTTTGGATTTTTAGGGTTGGTTGATGTGGTTCTGATCCTGATCCATCATGCTTTTTCTTGCTCCTTCTTTCTTCTCATCTTTTCTTGTCACCTTCCTTCTTCTCATCATCCTTATTCTTTTCACCCTTGCTTCCAGCTGCCTTAGAGGATTGACTTGGATTTGAGCCAGAAGGTTTTTGATCATCTTTCTTCTGCTCATCATCATCCAAACTATCCTTGTTGATTTGAGTTTTGGGCAAGTTTGCTTCAGCATTCCTTAGATATATCCCCAACAGTCTAATCATCTCTTCATCTTCAACAGTCTTATTTCTCTTTACTTTCAACTCAATGTCCAGAGTCATGATAAGCTTCTTGTTGGCCATGACACATTTCTTAGGAATCTGGAAGTGTTTGAAGTGTTTGGTGGTAGAACAGATGTATGCCACTCCCTTGCTAGGCTATAGATAAGCTTCTGGAAAAGCAGCCACTTGTGCATTCTTCAATTCATTTAGCAAGAGAGTATATTCATGAATCACCATTCTGACTTTTCTTATTAGAATGTCTAACTCAGATGCCCTTCTAGAGACAAGATAATTGAGGGACACCTGCATACATCTGTCTACCCCTGAGTCATTTATGTTGACTATTATCCTACTTTCCTGAAAATTGTCTTTTATAACCAAGATCACCCTTAATGAGTTTATTGTCCTGTCCAAGGCTTTCTTGTAGGTGAAGAAATTGTCATTGAGAGAAGTCCTGAGAGCCTTAAGCAATTCATCAAACTCCCTACTTAGACTAGGTCCCTCAGCTGCTTTCATAAGCCTCTCCATTCCAATATCAACTTCTTGAGTTTTGATCTTTTCAGCAACTTGAATAATTTGAGTAGATGATTTTGATAGCCTAACCTCTATCTCCCCCTTAGTCTTGTTGGCAGGCATGAGAAGGGGAGTAGGAATTTCAGGCCTCATAACTTCAGGAAGTGAAGGCAATGGTATATTAAGTTTACCCATTATGGCTCCCAAAGCAACTAAATTTTGCATTTGTAGGTGCTTGTGGGAGTCCACCAAGGCTTGAATGTCTTCATGTTGACTTTTCACCAGTGTAGTGAGAGCATGCACTTGAGATGTGAGTTGGTCATTTGAAGCTTGCAAAGTGGAGACTTGACCTTGAAGAGGCTGAATTTGAAGATTTTTAGAGGTTGAGACAGGCTGATGAGAACTTGTGGTGTTGAGAAGCCAAAAGTTGCTTCCACAACCTGTTTGATGCCATCCATAAGAAAGGCAGAAGGCTCATATCTTGATCGGCGAAGCTGGTCCAGCTTGATCTTGGCATCATTTGTGATAGTGATTTATTGTTGGACCACTTCGTGAAGAGCAATGAAGGATTGTTTGAGATTTTTGACCTCTTTTTCAATGGTAGTCAGATCCATCCTTGTCATTTGATCAGCAAAATGCTTGAACTTGGAGGTGATCTGGACTTGAGATGGTATGATCTCATCCATTTTCTCTTTCACCAGCTTTCTTATCTTGTCTTCATGAGCAGTCATCTTGAGTTCTAGAGCTTTACCAAATAGGTGAAAAGCCTTGAGTTGAGCTTTGTAGACCTCAGTGACTGCATCATAGACATCCTGTGGAGTCAAGACCTTGGCATCACTTCCAAGAATAGTGACATATTCATCCCTAAACGAAGCCAAACCTTGATCCATCTACAAGACAAAGTCCTGAGATAGCCATGCATCTACATTCTCATCTTGTTCTATATCATTGACAATCTTCTCCTTTTGTTTTTCAACATTTTCATTGTATGTTAGCATAATGGCTTGATAGTCCTGATTGTTCATGTATGAAGTGAGTAAATGTTGTGAGATGTTTGCTAATCCAGAAATCTGCTCAATAAGAAGGATATCCACAGATGTAGGTTGAGAGTCAGATGTTTGAAGCCATTGAGAGAGAAGGTGTTATTGTTGAGGTTGTGAGGTTGAAGGTTGATTTGAAGTACCAGAACCACCTGTGACAGAAATAACAATTTGACTCACAAATTTCTCTATGTTTGTGACAAGTTGTTGTTCCACACTAGTTGTGGGAACCTCCAATTGAATTGGAGGGTATTTGACTGGGTTACTCTCATGTGCACCAGTCTCAAACCCTTATGTGTCTTGCACCACACTGTCACCAGAATGTGCTATACTTGCCTCCTCCATGACAGGATCATTGACAATTGTACTCCTAGCTTCAATTGTCAATGCAATCTCAACCAGGGTTATGAGGGGAGTTGTTCCTACATGAGGAACCTCCAATTGAATTGGAAAGGATTTAGATAGCTCCCCTTCTGGAGTACTACCCTCAAACCTAACAGCCTGTGAAGGATGATTTGCACATGAAGGTGCATTTGTAACATCCATGGGGTCATCAGTAAAGAATGATGAATCCCCCATAGTTTTGATGGTGTCATCAAGGTCTACCCCAACTAGTAGCCTCTCGCCATCTGATTGTAGTGTCTGGGTGGTGAGCAAGGTTTCTTGAACCAAGTCACTTGATTTATCTTGCACTTAAGAAATGGATTCAAGTGTTGTAGGTGAGGAAGAAATTTATGAGATTAAGATTTGTTGCTCAGACTTGAGTGTTGGCAGCTCCTTCTGAATGGATGAGGGAGCTTCAATAGAGGTGCTCTCACAGTGTTTGTCATCCTTATTTCTCCTTCCATACACTTGAATTTTTTTAGGTGTTGGCTGTGCAGACTCTATCCAGGGTGCACTAGGGTGAATGCACTTTTCAATAGACACATCCTATTGAGAGAATGTATCTAGAGTCTGTTTAGTCCCCAGTTTTACAACTGTATCCTTTTAGGAGGATACATAGGTGGTTTGACTGGTCAACTCAGTTTGTTGAGCCTTCTTTCTCTTTCTGACCAAAGGTGACTCGGCTTGTGTTTGAGCCTCACCATTCTCATCTATTACTGTTAGGGTTATCTCCTTTCTCTTTTTTTACTCACTTCACCCTTCTGAGAGGATGAAGTGGTTGGTTTCCTAGCTGCTAGTTGGTTTGAAGAACTGGTCTCAGCTTGGGAAGGTCCCTGTGGGTGTTCCTGTGTTTGTACTTCCACAGGTTCAGGCACCATAGATGTGCTAGACTGTGCATTTGATCTCATGCCAGGCATTGGGTAAGGGTAAGTCCTAAATCTCTTCATCATGAATGGAGTGATTTTCAGACTCACATTTACCTTGTTCTTGGTAGTAAGTGAACCAAATATTATTTTGGACACTTGCTTACAATTGCATATTTTAGTGCTATCTATACCATTCAACAAATGTATATCTGTTACTTTATGATTTAAAGTAGATATAATGAATCTAGGAAAGAAGATTTCCTTACCTCTAGCAGATTGAGGCATGGTCAGCCTGGTTGCAAGTTCTTCCAGGATCAATAGACCAACATTCAAGTGTCTGTTGTGGGCTATTGAGTACACCAACTTCTGCACCACACTTGAAATGTTGGCATACCCTGTCTTCCTACATGTGAAGGCCCTCACTACAGAATCAAACACAAAGGACCATTCTTTCCTTAAGTTTGTCATGTTCAAGCTTGACAAGTTGATTCTTCCACCATAGTTGATGAAGTCCATAAACTCATTCAGTTCATCCTGGGTTGGCACCTCCACTAAGTTTGTAGTTGGAAGACCCAGAGCTATATTCATATCTTGCTCATTGAACTCTATCTGTTGGCCTCCAACTGAGCAAGTTACCACCATAGATACATAGTTGTCATTCATAATAGTCCTTACCACAGCTGTTGTCCAAAACTCATGTAGAACATCCAAGTACAAGACTGGGTTAGCAGTTAAAGCTCCTGCAAGGTAGGATTCAGACAAGAATTTTACAAACCCCTTAAAACTATCAGGGGCTTGGTTAGCATCAGTAAAAGCCAGGTAATTTGTTCCTTTCTCTGGGATAGTAGCTCTAACAATGTTGAGTGTCATTGTTGTTTAGTGAGAGTGTATGGGTAAGAAAAATTAGTATGAAAGGAGTGAAAACGAGAGAGAAATCGGTTTTGGATTGAAAAGCTAGGTCACTTGAGTTCTCGAAGGTGTAAGTATGTATATGTATCGAGATGTCTGGGTATTTATAGTAATAGCAAATGACTTGTCGAGAAGTCAAAAATAGACGTGGAGTATACTTATCGAGAAGTCATTTTGAAATATAAAAAATATATCGATAAGTCATTTTATTATTTCTTGTAGAGAACTAAAAACAAGATTATCGAGATGTCAAATAAATACCCAGTTTGTCCAAAATGGACTGAGTTTGGTTCCAATTTTTATTTGAATAAATCAAAATAAAATCAGAATAATTTTGCCAAAAGTATTTGACTAAAATAATTTATTAAATTAAATTATTTCAGTTCTGAGTTATTTATAAGTCTAAAAGTTATACTTGTAGAGAACTCTATGAGTTAACACTACTAGAGAACTCTACAATGACTTATCGATAAGTTATACTAAAGCTTATCGAGAAGTCACTTGAGAAGTCAGTAAATTGACTTATCGAGAACTCACTTGAGAAGTCTTAAAATGACTTGTCGATAAGTCAGTTAGACTTATCCAGAACTCAGTTCTCTATATACTTTTGATCACTTTGATTCTTCCTTGTGTTAATTCTACATATTAAGGATGTAAATTAACAACTAGACGGTTTTCTTAGAATTTTGAAAAATTCCAAGCTGAATTTTTGTTTTTGAAAAATAAATATGCAGAGATTTCTGAAATATTTATAATTCATATTTCAGTTAATTTCCAATTAAATCAAAATAATTTTTATTTACTAGAAATTAATCTGCTGCAACATATTAGCTGAGTTCTAGCCTTAGGATGAAGAATTAAGCATTCCAATTTCACCTACAAGTCTAGTGAAAATTGCTTCATCCAATGGTTTAGTAAAAATGTAAGCTAATTATTTTTCTATTGGAACAAAAATGAGCTCAATAGTACATTTGTAGCATGTTCTCTAATAAAATGGTACCTTACATTAATGTGCTTTGTTCTAGAATGATTAACTGGATTAGCCACTATAGATATAGCACTAGTATTGTCACACATAATTGGAATCTTGTGTAACACTAGATCATAGTCCATTAGTTTTTCTAATCCAAAGCACTTGAGCACAATAACTTCTTGCAGCTATGTATTCAGCCTCTGCTGTAGAAGTTGACACAGATTGTTGTTTCTTGCTATACCATGATACAAGTCTTTGTCCTAGAAATTGACAGCTTCCACTAGTACTCTTTCTGTCAACCCTGCATCTAGAAAAATCTGCATCTGTGTAGCCAACAGCTTCAAAACCAGTTCCTTTAGGATACCAAAATCCCAAGTTTGGAGTCCCCTTCAAGTATCTAAAAATTCTCTTTATATCCATCAAATGTGATTCTTTTGGATTGGCTTGAAATCTTGCACACAAATATGTTGCAAACATGATGTCTGGTCTACTTGCAATGGTCCAATCATCCCTCTATAGCTTGAAATATCTACACTTTTGCCCTTTTTATCTTCATCCAACTTTGTTACTGTAGACATGGGTGTAGATGCAGGTGAACAAACAACCATGACAAACTTTTTCAATAAATCTTTGACATATTTAGTTTGGATGATAAAGATTCCATCACTTCTTTGGCTGACTTGAAGTCCAAGAAAGTAACTTAATCCCCCATCATACTCATTTCATATTCACTTTGGATAAGCTTAGAGAATCTTTGGCAAAGCTTTTCATTTGTTGAACCAAATATGATATCCTCCACATAAATCTGAACTAGGATCATATCATTACCATGTTTCTTGTAGAAGAGAGTCTTGTTTATAGTACCTCTAGTAAAACCATGTTTAAGTAGGAATTCTGACAATGTATCATACCAAGCTCTAGGTGCCTGCTTTAGTCCATATAGAGCCTTGGGTAATTTGTACACAAAATCTGGAAATTTTGGATCTTCAAAGCCAGGTGGCAGTTGTACATAAACCTATTCTTCTAGCTAACCATTTAGGAAGGCACTCTTGACATCCATTTGATACACTTTAAAATTTGAATGTGCAACAATTGCTAGAAAAATCCTTATTGCTTCAAGTCTTGCAACTGGAGCAAAAGTTTCATCATAATCAATTCCTTCTTCATGTGAGTAGCCTTTTGCAACCAACCTTTCCTTGTTTCTGGTAACTATACCATTATCATCCATCTTGTTCCTGAACACCCATTTTGTTCCAATTATACTTCTGTTCTTTGGTGCAGGGACTAACTCCCAAACTTTGTTCCTTTCAAACTGATTCAGCTCTTCCTCTATGGCAGATATCCAATCAGGATCCATTAGAGCTTCTTCAGTTTTCTTAGGCTCTACTTGAGACAGAAAGCATGCATGTAGGCACTCATTAACAGTTGCACATCTAGTTCTCACACCAGGAGTAGGATCACCAATAATTGCTTCTCTAGTGTGACTTTTCTCTCACTTCCTTGTGTGAGTTTGTTGACTTGTGTTGTAATATCCGGGACATAACGTGTAATTATTTTTGCTAATAAATGTATATTCTGTATTTACTTTATTTATTTTGTGAATTATTTGTTAAGTGGCATATGTGGTTGGATATTTAAATATGATATAAATTGAGTATTCTAATTTTTATATGTCCAAAATAAAGTATAGATAATTGTCATATCTTTCTATTAATTTTAATGTTATTTTATGATTTTATAAAAGGTTTATGGATTTAATAAATTATTTTTCCGAGTAATTAAAAACTATTTTGTATAATCGGGAACCAACCGAATTCAACCGTTTTTACGTTTTTACAACCCGAAACTCTTCCGAAAACTCCTTCCTAACCTAATTGTAATATTCCGAGCATTTTCCATATTTCAACTTTTTCGATCCGGAGTACGGTTTTCCCCGTGCGGGTCCCGGCATAATATTTTCGATACAAAATTTGTTTCAATAAATCGATAAAACCCGTATTTTTGGGAAACGGGATCTTTCTAGTAAACTATTATAAGTATCATCTCGTAATACATGTAACTAAAGCGCTGAGACCAAGACCGCAGTACAAAATGTACAGATTTGATTAATTATCCTAAAACCGGTACCGTTTTGGATCTGTTTCCTCAAATAAAAGTAATATTTTATATCCGGTATGATCCAACGGGGTACCAATATTCGATAAATATAAATAGCCCTTACCGTATTTTATTTTGTACAAAAAATTATTTACAGACAGTAAATTATATAATTTTCCAGAGAAAACCCTAATTTCATAGTAGTTCCTGAGAATCAAACTCAGGAACTTCAATTTCAAGGTGTTATTGAACTCTATTTGGAAAGCTTGAATACTCAAAAGGAAGGTCTTGAGGTGTACTATCAGATTGTTGTTTGTATGATTTGATGATTGCATGCTATAGAGCTTTTCTTCCTGATGATTTTGATATGTTATATGACTGATTTGGAGTTCAATAACATGTTCAAAATTGAGTTTTAATTTCGAATTATAAAATTAGGGTTTATAACCCGTATGAATGTTCTTAATTGAAATTTGGGGGTTCCGTTCTAGGGGTTATTAGATTGTTTGGTTGTTATGGATTTGTAGGGTTTGAAAACAGTAATCGATTGGTGGTGGTCTCGTCAACAGACGATACCGGAATCGAGCTGGCCGGAGCAAGAAAGAACTCGTCGTCCGGCGAGTTTTCCTCGAGCTTTTCCGGCCAACTCAGGGGTTATCCGTGTGATTTGATTGCATGAATAGATTCCTGGTGTTGTGTAGATCATATCTGGAGGAGATAATGGTGTGACGATACCGGAGTTGAATTCTCCGGCGAACGCCGACTGTTTTCCGGCGAGGGGTGTAAAAATTGCAGTTTGGTCCCTATTGTTTTGAAAACAATGAAGTTCAGTCCCTGTACTTTCCAGAATTTGCATATTTTGGAATCCTATTTCAAAATTATTTAAAAATCATATTTTCTATTTATTTTAATTACAAAAATTCATTTTTAATTTAAAAATAAATCTGAATTAATTAGTTAATTAACTTTAGTTGATAATTAATTAGTTAATTAGTCAATTAATTTGAAAATTAATTGATTAATTGATTTAATTAATTATTAATTAATTATTAATTAAATTAATTTGATTTAATATTTATTTTGATTTAAAAATTTCAAAAAATAGTTTCGAGCTTTAAAATATTATTTTAAATTATTTTCAAGGCTCGATAATTATTATAAAATAATTTTAAAGCCAGATCCGGGCAATCAAACCCTGTTTATTATTTTTAAATGATTCAACGGCCCGTTTTAATTCCGAAAATGTTTAAAAATTCGTATTAAATATCTGAAAAATCATTTTAACATCAAATCATCTTTGAAAAGGTATTTTTATCGAATGTCTTAAGTGTTATGTGCTATATGTGAACTTATTGATGTGTTATATGGGTATACGTTTTTCGTTTGACTGTTTTAATTATAATTTTCAATACGTAAATCGGATTTGGGTGAAACGAAGGGTAGATAGAAGCTTATACCGAATAAAATCAAGTGAGATACATATTGGTAGATACTTATGACATTTGAGAAGAAGAAGCAAGGCATAGGAAAGGGAAGCAAGTAGTCGAAGAATAAGAGATAGTGATTGAAAGCCAGTAAAGTGTTAGCGAGTTAAGACAAGGCAAGTGTTCTGAACCTTCTCATGATATATTGTGAATAGTTGATAGTTATATTTTATATTGCAAATGCTTTGAAGTACTGAACCCTAAACCTTGATTCCATTTATTGATCTTTGAGTTGTAAGCCTTGTTCTTTCTGAACCATTGATTGTTGAATACCCATATACGAACCACGGATATACGTACTACTCCACAAATACATACAAACTAAATACCAATCACTGAACCAAAATTGTTTAACAATCAAACCTTTTTACCTTATACTTTGGAAGACTAGCCCATATAACCAAGAGACGTTGATTCTTTTCTCATCCAATTCTTGTACCGGTTGATAGCCAATCCTTGTATTTGCTATATTGTTCCCTTATAAAGTTTACAGATTATCTTATGCTTGAAACCCAATGTTGTTTATGATTATGTTTATTGATTTGCATTGTTTATTCTGTTATTATTATAGAATTGGATTATTTTATAAAATGTGGACCAGATTCGTGGTCAGACCAGATTGGTGGTCAAGTTAGGCCAATGTGTGCCTTGGATCCAGTAATTAGAGCAGAGTTGTGTGCCTTACTCGGGGTTAGTGCGTGACTGATCAACAGCCTAACCTTGGTTTTTAAAAATGAAAATTAAATATCCAATTCTAAATTGTTGCTTAGCCATAAACTTGATACCTTAAATCATTTCACTTGATCATTGTTTAATCTCGGTATTGTCAATGTGACTTACTGAGCTAGTTAGCTTATTTGTGTGATTCTGTTTATGTTCTTTTCCAGTTAAGAAGGAACCTGTTGGTAGCGAGGATCCCCAATCAAGTGTGCGAGCTAGGATTCCAGGTTAAAAGGAATAAGCTAGCTAAAGACTTTTGTGGTAGTTTAAGTTTTAAAAGTTTGTAAGAATATTTAATATTCAGTTGTAAGTTTGAATAGTTGGGATTTGGACGTTTGTAATATAAGTGTGTGTGTGGCTTATGTACATACTTTAACCTGTTACGATCCATGAATGTTGGTAAGTAGAGTCACTGCATATTAGTATTATTATCTTAATTATTGTTATAAGCAGGTTTATATATAAGGTATGTGTGTGCGGACCCCAAACATCTAACTCAGGTTTGAAGGGCGCCACAGGTTTGGTATCAAAGCTATAGGTTATAAGTCACTGACACAAGCCTAGACTGTCAGGAATGGGTAGAGGGTTAGGATTAGAAGTAAGGAGTAGAAAGATAAAACATCGAGAGGTTGAGTACAACTTAATAATAGGTGTTAGTATGATTCGTGTGGTTATTCGAGATTCTTATTCGTGCAATATGATTTTCAGAAAGCAGAGATGGCAGATTCTATCATTCCAGTACCATCTGATCATTCGGAGCCTTCAGTAGGATGACCGTAATTTGATCCACGACCTGCTCTTCCACCGTCGTTGGCTATACTACCTTCTGTTATGACAGAGGTTGTACCACTGCGAGATATTCCACCTCCTAGTATGAGGCCACCTATTCGAGGACCCTCACCTGCTAGTTCGGATTCTACTGGGCATTCAGTTACGGGTGTACCTTTTTAGTTTTCTCCATACCCTATTCCTTACCATCAGTTTGAGGCTTGCCTTATGGAGCAGCGGCATCTATAGGGGCAGATCTAGGAGTTATTACATATTATGTGTAGCAGGGATATCGGGAGTGGTGAGAGGCGGCTCAGAGAGAGGATTCAGGTATTTCGGAGAGTAGCTATTGTGAGGATAGCTGAGGCTACTCACGAGGATATTACCCCTGACTTTCTTGTGGAGTGGACTAAGTGGGTTTTAGAGGAGCTTGAGGCGATTGGAGGTCCAGATTTTCCATGAGCTAGAGACATAGATGTAGAGTCAGAGATGCTGAGCCAGAGTTGTGGTTGTTTCATTATGTACATTAGTGTGTAGTGGGTATCAGTAGACTTTTGGCTTGTATTTACATACTAGATCTGCTGAGTAGTGTGTAGGCTATTGTATCCTTTTTGTTTTTACTTTTGAAGCGTTTTGACGCTTGTAATACCAAAACTTTGATCTATATATATCAGTACCTTTTCTTTCCTAGCATTATCATTTACATTACTGCACCTGTTCTATTTTACTTTATTAATGGCACCAGTTATAACTCTTGTGATACCATGTACCCTATCCCCTTAACTGCTACATTCTGTAAAGAGACATGCAATTTACTTAATTCCACTGTTACAAATGTTTTCAAAAAGGGATATTTGTGTTTTACAAAAACTTTTCATAAAAAGCGATTTGATTTAAAGACTAAATAAGTTGTTTGATTCTTTACAGAAAATGCCTCCCAGAAGAAATACCCGTTCTACCAACCAGAATGAAGAAACCAACAACAACAACCAAGACAACAACAACCAGAATGCTAATCCAGGTCCCATAGACCAAACAGTAGCCCATACTCTTCAGATCTTGGCTTAACAAACCCTCAACCTGACTCAACAGCAGCAAAGACAAACCAACCCTCAGGTAACTTTTAAGACTTTTCAGGCAGTAAATCCACCAGAATTCAAAGGTTCTTTAGATCCAATTGACGCGATTATTTGGTTAAAGGAAATAAAGAAGTCATTTTCTTTGGTTAAGGTAAAGGAGGAATAGAAGGTTGAGTGTACAAGTTATTATTTGAAGAATGAAGCCACCTACTGGTGGGAAACTGTGAAGAGATTGGAAGGTACAGATGCTATTACTTGGGAGAGGTTTAGAGAATTATTTTTAGAGAGGTATTTTTCTCAGTTTGTTCAAGATCAAATGGAGTTGAAGTTTTTAGAGTTAAAGCAAGGGAATATGTCGGTAGTTGACTACGAAAGTAAGTTTGAAGAATTGTTAATGTTTGTACCGTCGTATGTGGATACTGATAAGAAGAAAGCTAAGAGATTTTAGCAAGGTTTAAAGCCATGGATCAGACCCAAGTAGGGAAGTTCCAAATTTTAATCAGAAGAAAGACAAGTTTCAGCCAGGGAGAAATTTTAATTTTAAGTAGCACAATGCAGGCGACGGAGGTCAAGGCAACCGTCCAGCCACTGGGAACCAGCCAAATCAGCTAAGGCTAACTTTTCCAGATTGTCAGGTGTGGGAAGAAACATGGAGGAGTTTGTAAAAAGTTGAATGTTGTTTGTTAAATCAGAAAGGGCACTATTCGAGGGAATATCGTAATCAGCCAACCAGAGAGCCAGTGAATAAAGACCAACCTACCCGGAATCCAGCAGTCAAGGTTCTAGCAGTTGGATTTACATGTTTTAAATGCGGAAAGCCAAGACACATAGCAAGGGATTGTAAGACACCAGCCCCAGTTAGTAATGCATTGAGAATCATGGGATCCACTCCAGTAGTAAATGAGAATCCAATGGCCAGAGTTTTTGACATGTTTGTAAAGGACGTTATCCAGGACACTGATGTTGTGGCAGGTATGCTTAATATGAATTCTTTGTGTGCCAAAGTATTAATAGATTCGGGAGCAACTTGATCGTTTATTTTTCAAGATTTCGTTAATAAGTTAAATTGTCCGGATGAATGTTTAAATGAAATAATGACTGTGGAATTAGCAAATCAAGAATGTGTATTTGTTAATCAAGTATGTGTGAACTGTGAGATTGAAATTTCTAGTAATATGTTTTATGTAGATTTGATACCATTTAAGTTAGGAGAGTTTGACGTTATTCTAGGAATGGACTGGCTATCTAAGCACGATGCTCAGATAGACTGTCGTAATAAGAAGGTAATTGTAAAAATGCCAGACGAGGAAGTGGTAAAGTTCAAGGTTCAGAAGCAAGCGAAAAGGTTTTTAATGATGATTCAAGATTAGAAACTACTACAACAAGGATGCGAGCATTTCATTGTATATGTGATTGATAAAAGTCGGGAGCCAGCAAAACTTGAAGATATTCGCTTAGTTAATGAGTTCCCAAATATGTTTCCCGATGAGCTACCAGGACTTCCTACAAACAGAGAAATTGAGTTTGCAATCGACTTAGCACCTGGAACGGAACCAGTATCCAAGGGCCCATATAGAATGGTGTCCGTCGAAATGAAAGAGTTAGCAAAACAATTGAAGGAATTGTTAGAGAAAGGAGTGATTAGACCCAGTGTTTCCCCATGGGGTGCACCGGTACTATTTGTTAAGAAGAAAGATGGAAGCATGAGATTATGCATCAACTACCGAGAACTCAATAAGCTTATAATCAAGAATAAATATCTGTTAACTCAAATTGATGATTTGTTTGACCCGTTGAATGGAACCAAGTATTTCTCCAAAATTGATCTAAGATCGGGATATCACCAATTAAAGATTAAGCCGGAAGATATACCAAAGACAGCTTTCAGAACCAGGTACGGATATTATGAATTCTTAGTGATGTCTTTTGTATTAACCAATGTCCCAGCAGCGTTTATCGATTTAAAGAACAGAATTTTTAAACAATACTTGGACAAGTTTGTCATTGTGTTTATAAATGATATTTTAATTTACTCAAAGACAGAAGAAGACCATGCAGAGCAATTGAGGATATCTTTGGAAATTTTGAGAAAGGAAAAGTTATATGCTAAATTCTCAAAGTGTGAGTTTTGGTTACAGGAAGTTCAGTTCTTGGGGCACATAGTCAGTAATAAAGGGATCAAAGTAGACCCGGCAAAGATCGAAGCTATTACAAATTGGGAAAGACTAAAAACACCAATAGAAGTAAGAAGTTTCTTGGGATTAGGGGGATATTATCGACGGTTTGTTCAAGATTTCTTGAAAATTGCGACGCCTTTGACAAAGCTTACCCGAAAGAATGAAAAGTTTATATGGAACGACAATTGTGAAGAGAGTTTTCTAGAATTGAAGTAGAGATTAATCACGGCACTTGTTTTGTCACTTCCAGATGATCAAGGAAATTTTATAATCTATAGTGATGCTTCTCATAAGGGATTAGGTTGTGTTTTGATGCAGCACGACAAGTTTATTGCATATGCATCAAGATAACCGAAACCTTATAAGCAGAAGTATCCTACTCATGAGTTGGAGCCCGTGGCCATAGTATTCTCTTTGAAGATTTGGAGACATTATCTGTATGGGGAAAGATGTGAGATTTATATGGATCATTAAAGTTTAAAGTACATATTCACATAAAAGAAACTCAATATGAGGTAGAGAAGATGGTTGAAATTGATCAATAACTACGATTGTACGATTAATTATCATCCAGGTAAAGCAAACGTTATTGTTGTGCATATGTTGTGTACTTGATGATTTCATAAACAAAACATCTAAGTAGATTTTACTTAGTGAAATAATGTAGCACTCGACGGATAAGAATTATAGTTTGACGGATAACTCATTATAGTCCCGACGGATGATGACTTATTATCCATCGAGTGAGTAGCTTATATAATAATGAGTATGTAGCACAGTTCTGCATACATCTTTGTATAGATTCTGTAGTAACCTATAAGTCATGTTGACTTTAACTAGATATGCAGAATAGGTTGATTAATTGTATATAAATGATGTCTTGTAATTCTGCATAAGTGAAATGAAGTCAAGTGCCAAAATAGCTACCGATGGATGATTAACAAAGCCATTGACGGATGATCAAATGACTATCAACGGATGTTTAATATAGCAGTCGACGGATGATCAATGAAGCCATCAACGGATGTTTATAAAGTCAACGGATGATCATATATCCAACAGATGTTCATAAAGTCCAACGAATGATCATATAAAGAATTCAAACAGCAGTTGAACTGTGACAACAGGGCACATGCGTCGAGATTTATACAAATCAACTTTGGAAGCCCATTAACTCGGTAATAGAAGAAGAAAAGTAGCAAAGCTTAAGACTGATAGTTTTTATATTTATTCAGTCTTTTTGACTTTGTAATCTTGGTAATATATAAACAAAGAACGTAGCAAATAGAAATAAGAGAGCTGAGATACAGAAACAGAGAAATCTTTGTAAGCAGAATCATTAGCATTTCCCTGTATTCTCAGTAGTTCAATTTGTAAGCAGCTGTAAGCATTCTTGCACACAGAGTTCTGTCGATATATATAATATATATTGTTAGATATATTTGATAATGTCATGGCTAATATGTTTTATGTTTAGCTTTCAGATCTTACTTGAACAGGATAAATCAGTACTTAATTGTTGATCAATACTTATACTGGAAGTCAGGACTTAAGGATATCAGTACTTATGTTATCAGGAGATAATCATCAGAAGATAGATATCAGAACTTAAGTGCTGAAGGACGATCAGATAAGGACAATAGCTGATTAAAGGAAAGAAGATCAAGATAAACATAAGAAGAGATATGCATGAAGAAGGAATTCTGTAAAGAATGGAATACTTGTAAGAAAAGATATCTGATTGATATATTTTAGAAAGCAGAATTATATTCCATATCAATTAGCGATTATCTTGTAACTGTGTAGTATATAAACACAGACATAGGGTTTACACTATAAGTGTTATCATTATTAGAGAAGATTATTCATTGTAACCCTAGCAGCTCTCGTGATATTTGTTCATCACTGAGAGGTAACAGTTTCATACTGTAACAGAGTTTATTGTTTCAATAAAGTTTGTTTTCTGTTACTTAAGTTCTTAAAGTTCGATTTGAGTGTACTATACACTGTATTCACCCCCTCTACAGTGTGTGTGTGTGACCTAACAATTGGTATCAGAGCCTATCTGTTAACATACATACAGTTAAAGATCCAAACACAATCATGTCGGACACAGAAACTCCAACTAAGCCTACCAAAACTGAGGAACCACCAAAGACACAAATTCAGAGTCGGTATGAGACTATCAGAGTTCCCATACTGAGACCATCTGAATATCCCATATGGAAGGTAAGGATGACCATGTTCCTGGAAGCAACAGATCCAGAATACCTTGATAGAATCAAGGAAGGCCCTCACAAACCAACCAAGCTCGCTGTTGCAGTTGCAGGTGAAGCAGCAAAGACCGTACCAAAGGAGAAGAGTGATTATACTGCTGAAGACATAGCATCAATTGCTAAGGATGCTAAGGTACGACACTTACTGCATAGTGCCATTGATAATGTAATGTCAAACAGGGTAATCAACTGCAAGACTGCTAAGGAGATATAGGATGCTCTGGAAACAAGGTTTCAGGGAACTGACACAATTAAGAAGAACATGAAGACAATACTCACTCAAGAGTATGAACACTTTGACTCAAAGACTAATGAGTCATTGAATGATTTATATGATAGATTTGTCAAACTTTTGAATGATTTGTCATTGGTTGATAAAGAGTATTATCTTGAAGATTCAAACCTTAAGTTCCTGTTAGCTCTTCCTGAATGCTGGGATTTGAAGGCAGCGACAATAAGAGACAACTACAATCTTGATGAAACAACTCTTGACGAAATCTATGGAATGCTCAAGACTCATGAGCTGGAGATGGAACAAAGAAGCAAGAGGAAAGGAGGAAAGTCAAGGGCAGTTGCTCTTAAGGCTGAAGAAGAATTCCCCAAAGCAGCTTCCTCAAAGAAAGACAAGGGTAAAGCTCCTTTCATAAAGTCTGATACTGAGTCATCAAGTTCTGAGAGTGATGATGACTCAGATTCTGAAAGCTTGCCTGAGACTGATGCTGATGAGGAGATGATGAAGCTGTGTGCTCTTATGGTGAAAGGAATCACAAAGATTGCATACAGGAAGTTCAGGAAGGGAAAGAAGTTTTCCAGGAAAGGCATAGCTTCTGATAAGAAGAATTTCAGAAGATCTAAAGGCAGAGGAGGAAAGTCTGACAGATGAGATTACACCAATGTTAAATGCTATAACTGTGGTGAGAAAGGCCACATATCTCCTGATTGCAAGAAGGTAAAGGGTGACAAAGGCAAGGCTCTTGTCACAAAGCAGAAAAGCTAGACAGACACCTCAGACTCTGAAAGTGAGGAAAACTATGCATTGATGGCAAATGCTGATAAAGAAAGTGCTGAGAGCAGTTCTGAAGCTGCTGAAACAAAGGTACCTCAGACTACTTATGCTTTTCATACTGATGATATTAATGAGTTGAGAAGATATCTTAAAACCATGTTTGTTAGTTATAGAGATCAAACTTTAACATGTGAAAGATTAACTTCTGAAAATCTTGCATTTAAGAAAAGAAATGATTTCTTAGAAAAAGAGTTAGTCATGTTCCATCAAACTCAGAAGGATAGAGATGATGTTTTTTATGTTAGGAATGAAGTGCTAAAAATAAATGAATCTCTATAAACTGAGTTAGAAAAGGAAAGAGAGATTATCAGAACTTGGACTAACTCTGGCAAAACAACTCAAAATTTGCTAAGTAGTGGAAACTGGAAAGAGGGCTTAGGTTATGGAGAAGATAAGAATGATAAAGGAACTGAAGAAATTAAGTCTGTTGATAAGCAAAAGCCAAAGTTAAAACCTGTTAAGTTTGTAACTGTAAAGTCTGAAAATGAAAAATCAGAAGTTACAAAGAAATTAACTTCTGACAAACTAAAATAGGAAAAGACAGCTGAAGTGAACATAGGCTTAATGACAAAGAAGCAGCTTAAGCATAAGCTGAAAGATGTTAAGAATGCAAACAAGGTAAAATTACCTAGGAAAAATAGGAATGGAAAGGAAGGTGTGAATAAAAGCAATAATTATAAACTTGTTCCTGATGCTTCTAGGAAAACATGTCATGACTGTGGAAGTTCTAACCATCTGGCTTCTTTTTGCAGGAAGAATAAGAATATTAACTCCTTACCTTCAAAGTCAGGAGTTAAGAGTCAGTCTGTTAGATACAAACCACAAAATCCTTGTTTTCATTGTGGTAGTTTATGGCATTCCATTTATACTTGTAAGGAATATCATAGCTTGTACTATGATTATTATCAAATAAAACCTTCTTTGAAGAAAGTTTCCATTGTTCCTTCTAGTGTAAATTCTGATTCAAAGTCTGATAGTGTAAGTTCTGATAAGAAAAATGTTAACATAAACTCTGATGCTAAATCCGCTGCAAATGTTAACAAACTTAATAAGGCCAAAGGATCCAAGCAAGTCTAGGTCCTTAAAACTAATAATTAGTGGTCTTTGTGATTGCAGGGCAACAGGAAAATATTCTAGTTCTGGACAGTGGATGTTCAGGACATATGACTGGAAATAAGGCCCTGCTATCAGACTTTGTGGAGAAAGCTGGCCCAAGTGTTTCTTATGGAGATGGAAACATTGGAAAAACATTGGGATATGGCAATATCAATCTTGGAAATATCATAATTAAACAAGTAGCTTTGGTCTCAGGACTTAAACACAACCTACTGAGTATAAGTCAAATCTGTGACAGAGGTTATCATGTTGATTTCTTTGAAGAACACTGTGAAATTGTGAGTAAATCTAAAGGCAAAGTTGTTCTGAAAGGATACAGGCGTGGTAACATTTATGAAGCTAAGCTTTCAACAAGTACTGATGGTTCTGCAATCTGTCTGATGAGTAGAGCATCAATTGAAGAAAGCTGGAATTGGCATAAGAAACTCTCTCATTTAAATTTCAACAATATAAATGAACTGGTCAAGAAAGATCTTGTGAGAGGATTGCCAAACACAGGATTTGCTCCTGATGGTCTTTGTGATTCATGTCAGAAAGCCAAACAAAGAAAATCTTCATTCAAGAGCAAGACTGAATCATCAATTCTTGAGCCTTATCATCTACTACATATTGATCTATTTGGTCCAGTAAATGTCATGTCTATTGCAAAGAAGAAGTATGCGTTGGTCATAGTGGATGAGTTCACCAGATACACATGGGTGTATTTCTTGCATACAAAAAGTGAAACTGCATCAATCTTGATTGATCATGTCAAACATCTGGATAAAATGGTCAAAGATTCTGTGAAAGTTTTAAAGAGTGATAATGGCAATGAGTTCAAGAATTTGATAATGGAAGAGTTCTGCAAAAGCCATGGAATAAAGCAGGAATTTTCTGCTCCTGGAACTCCACAGCAAAATGGAGTTGTTGAAAGGAAGAATAGAACTCTCATTGAAGCTGCACGTACAATGCTTGAAGAAGCAAAGCTTCCAACCTATTTCTGGGCTGAAGCTGTGCAGACTGCTTGTTTTACTCAAAATGCAACACTCATTAACAAGCATGGAAAAACACCATATGAGATGGTGAAGAAAAAGAAGCCAAATCTGAAATACTTTCATGTATTTGGATGCAAGTGTTTTGTTCTCAAGACTCATACTGAACAGCTATCAAAGTTTGATCTAAAAGCTGATGAAGGAATTTTTGTTGGATATCCACTTTCCACAAAAGCCTTCAGAGTCTATAATTTGAGAACAAAAGTAGTCATGGAATCTATCAATATCTCTTTTGATGACAAGAAGATTACTGGTCTTGAAGATTTCATTGACCATGATCAGCTGAGATTTGAAAATGAAGACTCAAATTCTGATACTGAAAATCCTGAAAGTCTAAGTCCTGATACTGTAAACTCTGATGGAATAAACTCTGATGTTATTGAAACTGTGGTGGCTACGCCAAGGGAAGATGCACCGATGCAGGGGGAGCATACTCAAGATCCTACCACAGCTCAAGAAACATCAGAACATACATCTGGCTCTTCAAATTCTGATTCGTCAAGTTCTGATAAGCCAAGTTCTGATAGTGCTGAAAATTTAAATACTGAAGACTCCAACTCAGAGAGCATAGTTTCAGGGGGAGCATCAGAAAATGAAAATGAAGATAGCATGGATCATGGGGGAGCATCCAGTTCTAGAGAAAACCTTCCATCTGCAAGGAAGTGGACAAAATCACATACACCTAATTTGATAATTGGAAATCCTGATGCAGGTGTCAGAACTAGAACAGGTACTTCAAATAAATGTCTTTACAATTCTTTACTCTCTCAGACTGAGCCAAAGAAAGTGGAAGAAGCTCTTCAAGATGCTGATTGGGTGCAAGCAATGCAGGAAGAGTTGAATGAATTTGAAAGAAACAAAGTCTGGACCTTAGTGCCAAGACCAAAGAATAGATCTGTTGTTGGTACAAAGTGGGTATTTAGAAACAAAACTGACAGTGATGGCATAATTACAAGGAATAAGGCAAGGCTGGTTGCAAAAGGATATTCTCAACAGGAGGGAATTGATTATGATGAAACATTTGCACCAGTTGCTAGGTTAGAAGCCATAAGGATATTCTTGGCTTATGTTGCTCACAAAAAGTTTACTGTCTTTCAAATGGATGTGAAATGTGCTTTTCTCAATGGAGAATTGGAGGAGGAGGTATATGTTGAACAACCTCCAGGTTTTGTAGATACCAAAAATCCAGATTATGTCTACAGGCTTGATAAAGCACTTTATGGACTTAAGCAAGCTCCTAGAGCATGGTATGAGACTTTAGCTCAGTTTCTTCTAGAAAGTGGATTCAACAGAGGGACAATAGACAAAACAATGTTCTACCTCAACCATGGAAAGGACTTACTTCTGGTCCAGATTTATGTTGATGATATCATTTTTGGATCTACAAATGACAAAATTTGCAAGAAGTTTGCCAAACTAATGCAGTCAAGATATCAGATGAGTATGATGGGGGAACTTAGCTATTTTTTGGGCCTTCAAGTCAAGCAGAATGAGGAAGGCACTTTTATTTGTCAAACCAAGTACACCAGAAACTTGCTGAAGAAATTTGGAAGGCAAGATTGTTCAAGTGCATCCACTCCAATGGCCACTGCAACAAAACTGGATAAGGATACCGGTAAATCAGTAGATATTACTGACTACAGAGGTATGATTGGCTCTCTACTCTATCTAACTGCTAGTAGACCTGATATCATGTATGCTACCTGTCTTTGTGCAAGATTTCAAGCAGATCCAAGAGAACCTCACTTAACAGCTGTAAAAAGAATCTTTAAGTATCTTAAAGGAACAGCTGCTCTGGGATTATGGTATCCTAGAGAATCAGATTTTAAACTAATAGGTTACTCAGATGCAGATTTTGCAGGTTGCAAAATTGACAGGAAAAGCACAAGTGGAAGCTGCCAATTTCTTGGAGGCAGATTGGTTTCTTGGTACAGCAAGAAACAAAAGTCAATTTCCACATCAACTGCAGAAGAAGAGTATATTGCTGCAGGAAGCTGTTGTGCACAGATTCTTTGGATGAAGAATCAGTTACTGGATTATGGGTTAACATATTTCAAAATCCCTATTTACTGTGATAATCAAAGTGCTATTGCTATGACAGGTAATCCAGTTCAACACTCTATGACAAAGCACATCAGCATCAGGTACCACTTCATCAGGGAACATGTGGATGAAGGTATAGTGGAATTGCATTTTGTTCCCACAGATCAACAACTAGCAGATATCTTCACAAAACCACTGTGTGAAGCTACTTTTACAAGATTGGTAAATGAACTTGGAATGATTTCAGGTTCTTTCTCTAAATCTGCTTAGTCTTGTTCTGTGTTATCAGACTTTATGCTCAGTATTTACAGAATTAATCTTATTATGTATTCTGTGCTTAATTGATAAATGTCTTTAAGTACTGACTGTTGTCTGATATATGTTTCTAAACTCTGATAAGTGATATGTCTGTTCAAGTACCTATTCAATCCTATAAGGATAACTGTGCTAGATACTGACCTAGTAGTCTTCAATAAACAAATGATTCCATGTAAGAAGTAATTATTTTAGTGGAAATCTTGTGACACTAGCAAATTCTGATAATTGAGCTTAGTTAAGTTTACTTTGTATATCTTATTACTAAGTCACAAATTAGAATAATGTTACTCATCTATTAAGTTCTGATACTAGTAAAACTGCTGAATGTACTAAGTGCTGATAAACCTCACTTATCAAAAGAAAAAGCAAAAAGATCAAAGAATAAAATCAGGTACTCCTTTGAGATCTAGAGTAAAAATGTGGAAGGGACGACCCAAGTGCATTGCTGGTATTAAGTAAATATACATTAGAAAAGCAAAATATTTTCTTGGTGACTTTTCACACTCTATGATTACTGGAGAAATACTCTGATAATAGCATAAATTCTGATAAACAGTCGTGACTCACTGACACTGAGAAGCCACTGTAAAATAGAATTTCAAAAGATGCATAAAATTAGCACAAAACAGTTGAGGTGGACTCAAGCATGAACTCATTCATCAGTAGGTTTCAGGACAATGACAACTCTTTAGCAAAATTTTAGTTATGCCTTATTTCTAAGATGTACTGAAGTGACTCAGACTTTACTCTTTGTCTGTTATTTAGCTTAATGCACACACTAATCACTCCATATGAATGATGAAAATTACTGTGGTGGTCTATGTTATTTTAGATAAACAGTCACTGTGTCACTTTGCACAAATTTTGAGGACAAGTTCTAGTTACACGTTCTAATGATTAAGTTCTGAAGTCTATAACTCAGAACTTGTATGAGGATTTACTAAGATGGGCATTCCTTTTTCGAGTTAAGAAATTATGTTCTGATGACTGTTAAGTTCTGATATAAGTCTAAGTTCTGATATTACAGTCTAATGTTTTACTTGACTTATCTGTGAATAAAATTTGATAACAGTCTCAGTTAATAATTGAATATGTTAAAGTGGAAGATTAATAGTCACTGCATTGAGTACTAAACATCTACAAGGTCTTTATTCAACTACTCATGCAGAGCTACACAAGATTCAGGAGAACTTTATCAAACAGGAACAAGTTTGGAAAATTGATAAGAAAAAGTTCTTCCAACCTACCATTGAAAAGATTGCTTATATTGAGAAAACTCAAGAGAAACAACAAGCTCAGATTGATGAAATTCTGACAAATCAAGCTTCTCAGCAATCGCAACTTACTGAAATCCAATCCTTAGTGGAATTACTTATCTCTCTTTTACTAACTGCTGATGCCAAAAAGGGGGAGAAGGTAATTAAGTCCAAATGCAAAACTAACAAGACACTGCAAGGAAAGGATGATGGAAATGATGATCAAGGATACTCTGGACTGGGTAGCGGTCATAGTCAAGGTAGAAGGTTTACATCAAGACAAGCTAGTCACAGGACAAGTTCTGATACTGGGAAAAGAATAAGTTCTGCTGCTGGTAAAAGGATAAGTTCTGATGAACTTCTAGATCTTGATGAGGAAATGTCAAGATAGTTATTTCTTCAAGAAAATCCAGGAATGGACTTGGAAAGTTTAAAGAAAGAAGAAGCCAGACTTAAATCAGAGAAAGTCACATCTTAATCTGAAGCTTCTGGTAAAAAGTCACTTCCAAAACTCAAAGGCATTGTGATCAAAGAAAGGACACATACTGAAGCAACATTGGCTAGATCACAACCACAGATAGATCCAAGATCCAAGGGTAAAGAAAAGGTTGGTGAACCTATCAAGGTTTATGTACCTACTGAGGATGAAGAAATTACTGATGAAAAGGATGATCTTGCTCTGACTTCAAGAAAAGTTCTTAAAATAACCTCTGACATGGCTCAAGTTGTACAGAGTCAAGAAATTGTAAGTTCTGATATTCAGAAGAAGCAAGTAACCTCTGACATAGCTCAAGTTAACTTGATATCAGAAAATAGATCAAAGACACTCCTACCAGGATTCACTAAAGCAAAACAGACTCAATCTTTGAAGACTACTGCAAGTGGTTTTGAAGCAAGAGTAGTTACTGGAAAGGAAGCTAGAGATAAAACTGGGTTGGGAAGTGCTGATGAAAGAAGAGTACACAACACTACCAATGATCCAACTTCCTTGAGTGAACCAGGTATTGGAGCAACTCCTGAGAGATTAAATCAACTGGAATCTGTACAGATGGTTTACCATACCTACTTGAAAGAATACATCATGTTGTATTTCATGACAGATGGTAGGGTTTATCATATAAGACAAAATGCCATTCCATTGAAGTATTTTGAAGAATTGGAGCATGTACTTTTCTTACTTCAAGTGGATGACAGAATAACAGGGACTGCTGCAAACTACTTAAAAGAACAGATTCAGAGACAGAAAAGGCTTTATTCTGTTAAGTCTGACAGCATATATGTTCCAAAGTACAGAGATCACAATGGTGATATTGTTGATATGAAGCCTAATACTGCACAGATCAGAACATATCTTGGTATTAAGGGACTTGAATTCAATCTGGAGTCTGACAAAGCTTATGTCATAAGACTAGATCAGGAGTTGAGAAAAGCAAAGATCAATGATCTCAGAGCTGCAATTTTTCAAACTGGTGAAGATACTGCAGAGCTTAAAGATGTCAAAAGGAGAATGATTGATGAACTCAGATATGCTGAGAAATGTTTGTTGAAGAACTATCTCAGAACAACTCCTGACATCAGAGAGATCAGAAAATGATGAAGCCAAGTCGAAGATCTACAACTGCTTAAATTCTGATATTGATACAGACTGAAGTTGTTATCAGAAGTTGAAATTGGTAAAAGCTTTAAGGACTGTAAGTTGTAGTTATCTAGTCTAATTCTCATGCATTTGTACTTAATGTTTTTGACATCATCAAATATCTGTTAAACTTGTATATTATGTTAATTTACAAGTTGGGGGAGATTGTTAGATATATTTGATAATGTCATGGCTAATATGTTTTATGTTTAGCTTTCAGATCTTACTTGAACATGATAAATCAGTACTTAACTGTTGATCAATACTTATACTGGAAGTCAGGACTTAAGGATATCAGTACTTATGTTATCAGGAGATAATCATCAGAAGATAGATATCAGAACTTAAGTGCTGAAGGACGATCAGATAAGGACAGTAGCTGATTAAAGGAAAGAAGATCAAGATAAACATAAGAAGAGATATGCATGAAGAAGGAATTCTGTAAAGAATGGAATACTTGGAAGAAAAGATATCTGATTGATATATTTTAGGAAGCAGAATTATATTCCATATCAATTAGCGATTATCTTGTAACTGTGTAGTATATAAACACAGACATAGGGTTTACACTATAAGTGTTATCATTATTAGAGAAGATTATTCATTATAACCCTAGCAGCTCTCGTGATATTTGTTCATCACTGAGAGGTAACAGTTTCATATTATAACAGAGTTTATTGTTTCAATAAAGTTTGTTTTATGTTACTTAAGTTCTTAAAGTTCGATTTGAGTGTACTATACACTGTATTCACCCCCTCTACAGTGTGTGTGTGTGTGACCTAACATATATCTCTGGTGGAATTGTTTAAATCCACCAGAAAGTTTTTAAAGACTCTTGTTTTTAATTACTTATGTTTTGATTCAATTAAATTTCTATTCCGCATTGTGCTAATCAAAACACTTATATCTATATTCAAGATTGAACATTTTTATTTCGAGAAAAAGGTTCAAGAATTCCATTCAACCCCCCTTCTGTAATTCTTGCTATATTGTTAAGGGACTAACAATTGGTATCAGAGCAAGCTCTTAATCTACAAAGAGTTTAAAGATCAAAACAATTCAGCAAGATGAACAAGAAAGACGTTAGAGTCAAGATTCCTTTTCTAGATAAAGATAATTACCATCATTGGAAGGTAAAGATGCATCTTCATATGCTTTCTCAAGATGAGGCCTATGTGGACTGCATAGAAAGAGGCCCTCACGTTCTAATGAAAGCTGCAACAGGAAACGAGCCATCAGTTCCCAAGCCAAGGCACGAATGGTCTGATCCTGACATTGAACAAGTCAGGAAGGATAAAAAGGCCATGAACATTCTGTTCAATGGAGTTGATGCAGACATGTTTGACAACATCATCAACTGCAAAACTGCCAAGGAAGTCTGGGATACTATACAGATAATCTGTGATGGCACTGAGCAAGTTAGAGAAAACAAGATGCAACTCTTGATTCAGCAATATGAGCATTTTCACAATGAGGAAAGTGAGTCACTCACTGAAATTTTTAGTAGATTTCAAAAACTACTAAATGCTCTTAAGTTACATGGAAGAGTCTATCAGACTAAAGACTCTAATCTGAAATTCCTTAGATCTCTTCCAAAGGAATGGAAACCAATGACAGTCTCATTAAGAAACTCACAAGATTATAAAGAGTTTACTTTGGAGAGACTGTATGGCATCCTGAAGACCTATGAGCTTGAGATAGAGCAGGATGAAAGGATGGAGAGAGGAAAGAAGTAAGGAGGGCCCATTGCACTAGTTGCTGATTTGGAAAAGGAGAAGGAAGTGAAGACCGAAGTTGTTGAGTCAACTTTTAAGGTTTGTGAGAACAAGGGCAAGGGGCTTGTAGTAGAAAGTGAAGATTCATTGAGCCAAGATGACATGGAGGACATTGATGAGTACCTAGCATTTCTTTCCAGGAGATTTGCCAAGCTCAAGTTCAAGAAGAACTTTAGAGCATCCAAGCCAAATAGAAACATGGTGGATAAGTCAAAATTCAAATGTTTCAAATGTGGCTTGGCAGGGCATTTTGCAAATGAGTGTAGAAAGTCAGAATTCAGTAAGAAAAGGTTTGAGTCTGTGGATTATAAGCAAAAATACTTTGATCTACTCAAACAAAAGGAAAGGGCTTTTATTACACAAGAGAATGACTGGGCAGCAGATGGTTTGGATGAAGATGAAGATGTCAGCTATGTCAATCTAGCCCTAATGGCCAAGTCTGATGAAACAGAGATAAGTTCCTCAAGCAATCAGGTAATTACTATAAACCTTGCACATTTATCTAAAGCTGAGTGTAATGATGCCATAAATGACATGTCTACAGAATTATATCATTTGCGTGTTACTCTTAAGTCTCTTACTAAAGAAAATGCTAAAATCAAAGAAAACAACTTGTTTTTAAGTGAGAGGAATAATGTGCTTGAGTCTCAGTTTGTTGATTTTGAGAAACTAAGAATTGAGTGTAAGATTGCCAAGGAGGAATTAACTGAGTCCTTGAAAAAGGAAGAGATTTTAAAGAAGCAGCTCGAGCGTGAACAAGAGGTGATTAAAGCATGGAAAACATCCAGGGATGTCCATGCTCAAATCACCAAAGTTCAAGGAATTGAGTCTTTTTATGATGAAGCCTGGAAAAAGAGCAAAGAGAAACTAGAACCTAATTTGGTAGATGGTTTGCTAACAGATGTAGACTCGACGGATGATGAGGACTATCCGTTGGATAACAAAAAGTGTTATCCGTCGAAAGATGAAAATCCTCATCCGTCGGCTGTGAGCAAGCCCATTAGCAAAGCCAAACTAATCAAGCTGAATGAGAAGCATGGGTCTGTTTCTAAGAACTTTGTTTCAGGAGAGTCAAGTCAAGTTAAGAAAGGGAAAAAGGCTAATGTTGGTCACATGATTGTCAAACAGTTAAGTGACAGACTTGAGAAAATTGAGGTAAAAACAGAGACTAAAAGGAAAAAAAATAGGAATGGTAAAGTAGGGATTAACAAACACAATAACTACACACCTGATAAATATGCTCCTAGAAAAATCTGTGTCAAGTGTGATAGTGTAAATCATTTGTCTGTTAATTGCAAATCTGCCATGCCTACTCCCATGTCTGTTCAGTCTCAATTTCCTAACATGAATGTCATGCCTCCCATGCCTGTTAACGTTATGCCTACACAGAACATGAATGCACAGTTTGCTAATATGCCATTTGCACCTAATCCATACTATGTTGCATACAGTATGCCTCAAATGCCATTTAGCATGCCTTACTGGAATAACATGTTTACACCAAGCATGCCATTTCCTATTAGCCATAATATGCATGATAATTCTGTTGCATTGAATGGTTTCAAAGGTCCAACCCAAATGACTAAGGAAGAATCTGAAATTCCTAAGTCAAATGAGATAAGACCTAAGAAACAGAAGAAGAAAGCTAACAAGGCAGGACCCAAGGAAAATTGGGTACCAAAATCAACTTGATTTGATTTTGATGTATGCAGGGAAACAGAAGGAATCTTTGGTACTTGAATAGTGGTTGTTCAAGACACATGACTGGTGATTCTACCCTGCTCACAGAGTTTAAGGAGAGAGTTGGCCCAAGTATTACTTTTGGAGATAACAGCAAGGGTTATACTGTGGGATATGGATTGATTTCAAAGGACAATGTCTTGAGGAGGTTGCCTTAATGGATGGTCTCAAACACAATATTTTGAGTATCAGCCAGCTTTGTGACAAAGGCAATTCAGTAACCTTCAACAAAGAAGCCTGTGTTGTGACTAATAATCAAAGCAACAAAGTGGTTCTCACTGGTGTGAGAAGAGGAAATGTGTATCTAGCTGATTTCAACTCATCCAAAGAAGAATCTGTAACTTGCCTTCTCAGTAAAGCAAGTCAGGATGAAAGTTGGCTATGGCACAAGAAGCTATCCCATTTAAACTTTAAGACCATGAATGAGCTGGTAAAGAAAGAACTAGTAAGAGGCATTCCTCTAGTGGAGTTTACAAAGGATGGACTGTGTGATGCCTGCCAAAAAGGGAAGCAGATTAAAGCATCATTCAGGAAGAAACTTGATTCAGCAATTGAAGAGCCTTTGCAACTGCTTCACATGGATTTGTTTGGACCAGTCAATGTATTGTCCATCTCAAGGAAAATATTTTGCCTAGTAATTATAGATGATTTCGCAAAGTTCTCTTGGACACATTTTCTAAAATTTAAAGATGAGGCTAGTGAAATCATCATCAATCACATAAGGCAAGTCAACAATCATCCTGATTTCAAGGTTAGAAGAATCAGGAGTGACAATGGAACTGAGTTCAAGAATTCTGTCATGAGAGCATTTTGTGAAGAAAATGGGATTCTACATGAGTTTTCAGCAGCAAGGACTCCATAACAGAATGGAGTAGTGGAAAGGAAGAACAGATCACTTATTGAAGCTACAAGGACAATGCTTGAAGAATCTAAACTACCAACATATTTCTGGGCTGAAGCTGTAAATACTGCATGCTACACTCAGAACGTTTCTCTGATTAATCAAGCAAGATGCATGACTCCCTATCAATTCTTCAAGAACAAGAAGCCAACTCTAAACTTTCTTCATGTCTTTGGCTGCAAATGCTATATCCTGAGAAATCAAACTGATCAAAATGGGAAGTTTGATGCTAAAGCAGATGAAGGAATTTTTGTTGGATATGCTGTTGGTAAAGCATATAGAGTCTACAATCTAAGAACCAACATTGTTGTGGAATCTATACATGTTGTGTTTGATGATAAAAAGATTGAAGGACTGAAAGATGGAGATTACCATGAGAGCCTCAAATTCGACAATGTGGAGATGGTTAGTGATGACAGTGATGATGAGAGTGATCAAGAAACAGTGTCTAAGGATAATGCAGACAAATCTACCACCAATGAAGCACAAAACTCAACATCCGTCGAGTTGCATAATGCTTCATCCGTCGAAAGGCAATCTGTGTTATCCCGTCGGTACTCAAAATTCACCATCCGTCGGGTTATCAAAAGGAGCAGGAGGTCAAGACAGATCACCTATAGAAAATTCCCCTTTCTCAAATCAAAGATACACAAACTCAGGGGGAGTTTCTACTAATCAAAACTCAATCACACATCAAGACAATCATGAGGTCTCTTCATCTAGAGCTAATCTACCTCAATAAAGGAAATGGACAAAAGATCACCCCTTTGAGCTTATCATTGGTGATGTTTCTTCTAAATTTCAAACAAGAAGAACAACTCAGGAAGAATGTCTATACAGCAGCTTCTGTCAAAGGAAGAACCAAAGAAGGTAGAAGAAGCTTTGTTGGATCCTGATTGGATTTTAGCTATACAGGAGGAGCTAAACCAATTTGAAAGGAATAATGTATGGAAGCCGGTACCCAAGCCTAAAGGAAAGAATCCAATAGACACCAAGTGGGTATTCAGAAACAAGATGGATAAAAATGGCATAGTAATCAGGAATAAAGCTAGATTGGTTGCTAAGGGTTATTGTCAGCAAGAAGGAATGGATTTTGATGAAACTTTTGCTCCTGTTACAAGACTTGAAGCCATCAGAATCTTCTTAGCCTATGCAGCCCATGCCAATTTCAAGGTCTATCAAATGGATGTCAAAAGTGCCTTTCTAAATGGAGATTTGGAGGAAAAAGTGTATGTTAGTCAACCTCCAGGTTTTGAAGATCCAAATTTTCCAGAATATGTCTATTATCTTCTGAAAGCACTTTATGGACTGAAGCAAGCACCTAGAGCCTAATATGACACTTTATCAAAATTCTTTTTGGAAAATCATTTCACAAGAGGTACTGTAGTTAAAACTTTATTTTTCAGAAATGTTAATGGCTCTAGTATACTTGTTCAAATTTATGTAGATGACATTATTTTTGGCTCTACAGATGAGAAACTTTGCAAAAAGTTTGCCAAATTGATGCAAAGTAAATATGAAATGAGTATGATGGGAGAACTAACTAACTTTCTTGGTTTACAAGTTAAGCAAGTTAGTGATGAAATATTCATTAGTAAAACTAAATATATTTTTGATCTTTTAAAGAAGTTTGATCTAATGGATTGCACATCTGCAAAAACTCCCATGGCCACTATAACTAAGCTTGAACTAAACACTACTGAAAAGTCTGTGGATATTTCAAGTTATAGAGGCATGGTTGGCTCACTTTTGTACTTAACAGCTAGTAGACCAGATATAATGTTTACTACATGTTTATGTGCTAGATTTTAGTCTGATCCTAGAGAATCTCACTTGATAGCTATTAAGAGAATTTTCAGATATCTCAAGGGAACACCAAAACTTGGCATTTGGTACCCTAGAGATTCTGGTTTTGATCTAACTGGTTATTCAGATGCAGATTATGCAGGTTGTAGAATTGATAGAAAGAGCACAACAGGAACTTGTCAATTTCTAGGAAACAAGCTTGTGTCCTGGTACAGTAAAAAGCAAAGTTCAGTTTCTACTTCTACAGCTGAAGCTGAATATATTGCTGCTGGCAGTTGCTGTGCACATATTTTATGGATGCAAAATCAATTGCTAGACTATGGTTTGCAAGTTGAGAGGATTCCTATTTTCTGTGATAACACAAGTGCAATTGCCATCACTGAAAATCCAGTGCAACATTCAAGGACAAAGCACATAGACATCAAGTACCATTTTATAAGGGAACATGTGATGAATGGTACTGTGGAATTACATTTTGTTCCAAGTGATAAGCAACTTGCAGATATCTTTACCAAGCCACTGGATGAATCCACCTTTTCAAGGTTGGTAAGTGAGTTAGGTATGCTTAATTACTCTTAAATTTATCTGAGATATTTTGCAAGTTGTAATGTAGCCAGAAATTTAGTTGATTTTTAAGTCTTGGATGAAATTTTGGCTAAGTCAAAATTTGCATCTCGATGGATGACCCTTATCCATCGAGTTTAGTCATCCGTCGATATACTACTTGCTAATAAAAGTCAATTATTTTTCTGGAATACTTTATGTCTCGACGGATATAAGTTTATCCTCATCCGTCGAATTGTCTAAATCTCAGCCGTTAATTCCCTGAACAGTATCCATCGAGTATACTTATAGTTTGTAAGCATTACAAGACGGATAATGGGTGAAATTTTTTACAGTTTACTTTTAAACGGCTATTTTAGACAATTTCTATTGGTTAATTTACTTTACTTTATTATTTTTATCAGTTATTTTTGAGATAGTATAAAAGCTTATTTCATAGCAATTGTTTTCTTTTATCATTCTCAAATTCAACTGCTTTTATTTCATTCTCTCTCAAGCAAATATTCTCTTTCTCTTCAAGCTTTCACTCTCTAACAATGGCACCTGTAGTAAAGATTATGTCTCAAATTAGGTTCATTTATGAGAAGAACAACTTCACTGTTTTGGTCAATAAGGGTATTCAGCAATCAGAGGACTATCACAAGATGATGGACTTTGTGAAGAATTGCAAGCTAAACTACGCCATGCTGGAGTCACACATAATCTTCTGTGAAGTTGTTGAAAAGATGTGGACCACTGTTATCTACAACTCTACTGACAAGACCATCATTCTAACCATCAAAGGTAATGAGTTCTGTATCAATAGTGATGTAATAAAAGCATGTTTCAAAATTCCTGATAATAATGTGACTTCACCACACAATGACGCTGATATTATCAATATGCTTAATTCCATGCATTATGCACTTCCTGCCACTAAATTAAGTGATATTAGGAGATTGGGTCTTAGGAAGGAGTGGAGTTTCTTATGTGATGTAGTTACTAAAGTTTTCTCTGGAAAAGTCAGTAATTTTGATTCAGTGAATATTTGCATGCTTAACATGCTATACATGCTAGTTACAGATAAATTTTATAATTTTAGTGACCTTGTCTTGTTTAAGTTAGGTTTTAAACTAGGTGAGTTAGCTAAAAGAGGTAAGAATGTGTATTATGCTAGATTTTTCATGTTATTGGCTAACCACCTATGTCAAGAAATTGTGCTTGAGAACCCAAACAATAAACTGGCTTGTTGGGTTCAAGAGAGAAGACTCATTGTAGATTTGAACAGAGCCAACCATCACATGGACGTGCCAATGTTCTATTTTCCTGTAATGCAGGTACCTCAGATAAGTGAGGTAAGTTCATCTATCCCTACAACTATTCCAACCTCCATTATTTCTTTGACTTCAGGAGTAGCTATGGCAACTGTGCCAATGACCAAACAGTTGCTTACCAAAGCCTCCAAACCCTCTACAATTTCCAAATCTAAATCAAAGAAAACCCCCTCTGGCATCTCTCAAAAGATGCCATTTGAAAAATCCACAAAAGCAAAAGAGGGGAGTGTGAAGGAGGGAAAGTCAGGTGAGGGAAGGGGTGAACATCAAAGAAACCACAAGAATAAGGTTGGAGAGTTGAGTGAATCCCAGCCTAGCCACACTGCAGTTTCCCAACAAACTACAGTGCTTAAAAAGGATAAAAGCTCACTTCTAGCTGCATCCTCCCAAAAGGATGCAGTTATTGAACAAAGCTCTCAGCCAAGAGCACAGGCCAAAAGGGTTAGGGACACAAGCTTACCCCAAACTTACACAAGAAAGAAGAAATCTAAAACCTCTGGGGATGCACAGGGCACACACACAGTGCAAACTGGTGTTAAATACATAGTCCCTGCACTCTCTCAAATTCAGTTTGATGTGGTTCCGATAAATGTGGAGTCACAGCCAAAATCTCTATTTATAGAAGCATCTGATACACCATACTCACCAACAAACTCTCTGGAAGTGGATATGATAAACACTATAATTCCTGATTCCCCTTCTTTAACTCTGTTGGGGAAGCCAAAATCTAGTGCAAGTGAGCATCATCTTTTAGATGATTTGTTGGCTCACTTGCCAATTCTTTCAGATACTATTGTGACATCTGTGCCTCAAATATATTTAATCAACACAGAGTCAACAATAGTTTCTCTTCCCACCTTATTCATTTCTACTCTCTCGATGGATATTGCTCATTCGTCGAGTAGTGATTGTATCCCGATGGATAAGCTTAACAGCAGTTATCCGTCGGATAGCATTACCACTCACTCGATGGATATCACTTATCCGTCGAGTATCTCTGCACAACTTCAAACTTCAATTATTTCAAGTGTAGAAGATTTAGTGTTTGTATAGTCACTCTTAGGACTGAGAGAGGAGAGTATATTGAGTGAGAGGCTGGGTTGCTCCCAGGCAAAAGGAGAGGAAAAGAGTGAAAATCAGCAATCCATTTATTCAGGATTGACAAAAGTGAGTGAGAGGAGTCCCACCTTAGTAGGTGAAGGTGAGGGTGTGAGGGTGGGGAGCCAGGGTGAGACCCTGATGAAGCAAAAGAGAGATTATGAGAGAAAAGCAGGTACAGAAGAAATAAGGGTGGATACAGCCATTGCTCATGAGTCAATGATTGTGGATGATGCTAAAAAGGAAAGACAATTTTAGCAACATTACAAGGCTGTAATTGATAACATTTCCTTGGATGCTGACATTTTTACTCATCCTGTGTCAGCCTATCAATTGTTGGCTGCTCAGGGTAATGAGGAGGCAGAAAAGACATTAAATTTGGTGCATACTTTAGAATCTCTAAAAAGGGATAAAGCTGCTATCAATTTAATGCCTCCTACAGCTGATGAGCCATCTGAAGAATTTGGAGTAAATTCTAATGATGATGACTCTATTTCATTTGATGGAAGCATGAACTTAGGGGGAGATGAAGGCCCAAGTTCTATTCCTGATCTACCTAAATGGGCCTTGACTAAGGAATCCACACCTGGACAATTCAATGTATCCTTGGTCAAACAAATCATGTCTATCCAAAAGGCCATTCAGAAGAGCTCAAATGCTGGTACCAGGGTTGTTCTTCAAGCTCACCTAGATTTTTTACATCTAATGAAGCTACAGCAAGTCAGACAGAATCTGAGTGTAGATGAAATCAAAAAGGATATAGCGGACTTGAAGACCTATAATTCTGAGAAGCTGGATTCAGTCATGCCATATGGTACCATACAGGATCTATTACTGAGACTGAGGAGAGAATCAGATTCTGAAAAGAAGTTGGCCAAGCTGGAAGATAGAGTTCAAGTTATTGAGAATTATGTGGCCATCCTTCTTCAAAATCAACAGTCTCAGACAAATCTTCTCATGCAACTAGCTAAAGCACAAGGCCTAACTCCTCAACTTGATGATAACAAAAAGGGGGAGAGAGAACCAAGTAAGGGGGAGAAAGGACCAAGTGAGGGGGAGAAACTTCAAGTTCAAATCAGCAAAGTAATTGTACCTTCAATTACTGTCTCCAAGCCACCAGTTGCAGATGGTATAGATCTAATTAAAGCAGCAGCAGCAAACTTGAAAGTTGCTAAGAAAGGAAAGTTGAGTTTGATTAACTGGGATAAGATTGATGAGGAGATATAGAAAAAGTTTAAACTTGTTAAGGAGCCAGTTAAGTCAGCCATCCATCACTCTCAAGTCAAGCAAATCAGTGTGAATGAGATGAGCATGAATTATCTGAAAAGAGGACAATCTTCCTGCATCAAATCTCTAAAGGCTGAAATGATTCTTAAACCAAGGGTAAATTATTCAAAATCATCCTTAAAGAACCCCTTGGATACTTTGTTTGAAACACCCAAGCCTGATGAAAAGAAGCTTCTGTCAAGATCAATTGCTTTCTATAAAGATCCAGCTGATTCAGCTTCAAAAAGAAGAATTGCTAAGATATTCAGAAATGGAAAGGAAATTTGTGTGATAGCTGGACATCCTCAATTTGCTCAAGAAAAGAGGAAGAAAAGGCAAGATTAAAGCAGGAAAAGAAGCAAGCTGCTCTAGATGCAAAGAAGGCTAAACAAAAGAAAGAGCAGATTACTATCTTAGCCAAGCTACAGGCTGTAAGTTCATCTCAACAAATTCCCTCTCAACCTTCTGAAGTCATTGAATCAAGGAAGCAAATTGAAGAACATAAGAAATCCCCAAGGAAGAAACAATTGGCTAGAAGAACAAAAAGGAAACTGGATATTGTTGGCAAGGAATTGGAAGATCAATTTCCTAAGGTACCCACACCAGCTACAACTCAAGCATCAAAGCCCTATGTGGTATTTGAAGATATAAAGGTGGTGGATCCCTACAGGAATATTCATGGTGAACCTATTGTGCCCAAGGATGAGCCAATAGAATGGGATAACATACCAATTCCTGACTTCGGTTTACCAATCCTTAGCAAGCCAAAAAGGACAAAGTCAAGGGCAGTCAAGAAAGTGAAGTTGTCACCTCTCAAATCCAAATCAGTAGTTAAAGCTCAACCCAAAGTCAACAAGGGAGACTACTTGTACTTGTGTAACATCAAAGAATTTTCAGATCTAAAACTCTATCTGGATGAACTGGATGAAGTGAGGGGAATTGATGCATACAGGAACCTACCTGAAAGGTTAGTGTTCAAGTACAAAGGAGGAAGCGAGGTTTAGTGGCCACTTCACAGGATTCTTCAAGAAAGCCAAGTTGTACTGATTAAAGTTTATTCATCCTTCAAGAAGAACTTTGGGTTCAATGTAACTGCAAGAAGACTAGTATTGAAGAAGATTGAAGAACTAAGGAGTATTAGAGCTAAAGATGCACTCCCAAAGACTCTAATCATCCCATACACAGGGAGAAGAGTGCATCTAAGGCCCTACTGGCTGATGGAGTTCATGGATAACAAAGGTGTGAGAAGATTCTTCAGGTTAGAAGACCAATTGAGTATCTCTAGCAATGAGACTCTCTTGGAAATGCAAGAAAAGCTAGATCTCTCAGAATCTGATGAACTGGAATTCAATAGGCAGCTCCAAAATCAGATTGATGAAAACAACAGAAAGCTTGGAAGAAGATCCAGACCTTCAAGAAACTAGAAAAATTTGCTCAGGCTAGAGGAGTATCTTGAAATGACTGTGAGCCAAACTTTGTACATTTTGATTAATTGAAGCACTTTCAGTATTATCTACTTATCTTTAAAGCTGTATGTTTAGGATATTTTGACATCAAGTATCTCCTAATTTATGGCTACAATTCCAGTAGACATAAATTGGGGGAGATTGTTGTGCATATGTTGTGTACTTGATGATTTCATAAACAAAACATCTAAGTAGATTTTACTTAGTGAAATAATGTAGCACTCGACGGATAAGAATTATAGTCCCGACGGATAACTCATTATAGTCCCGACGGATGATGACTTATTATCCATCGAGTGAGTAGCTTATGTAATAATGAGTTTGTAGCACAGTTCTGTATACATCTTTGTATAGATTCTGTAGTAACCTATAAGTCATGTTGACTTTAACTAGATATGCAGAATAGGTTGATTAATTGTATATAAATGATGTCTTGTAATTCTGCATAAGTGAAATGAAGTCAAGTGCCAAAATAGCTACCGACGGATGATTAACAAAGCCATCGACGGATGATCAAATGACTATCAACGGATGTTTAATATAGCAGTCGACGGATGATCAATGAAGCCATCAACGGATGTTCATAAAGTCGACGGATGATCATATAACCAACGGATGTTCATAAAGTCCAACGGATGATCATATAAAGAATTCAAACAGCAGTTGAACAGTGAAAACAGGGCACAGGCGTCGAGATATATACAAATCTACTGTGGAAGCCCATTAACTGGGTAATAGAGGACGAAAAGTAGCAAAGCTTAAGACTGATAGTTTTTATATTTATTCAGTCTTTTTGACTTTGTAATCTTGGTAATATATAAACCAAGAACGTAGCAAATAGAAATAAGAGAGCTGAGATACACAAATAGAGAAATATTTATAAGCAGAATCATTAGAATTTCCCTGTATTCTCAGTAGTTCAATTTGTAAGCAGCTGTGAGCATTCTTGCACACAGAGTTCTCTCGATATATATAATATATATCTCTGGTGGAATTGTTAAAAATCCACCAAAAAGTTTTTAAAGACTCTTATTTTTAATTACTTATGTTTTGATTCAATTAAGTTTGAACATTTTTATTTCGAGAAAAAGGTTCAAGAATTCCATTCAACCCCCCTTCTGTAATTCTTGCTATATTGTTAAGGGACTAACAGTTATGGAAGACACGTTAAGTCAAAAAGAGAAGTTGAATGTGTTAACAGTACCCGAGGAGTTATACAAGGAATTTCAGAAATTGGAATTAGAAATCAGAGTTTGCATGCCTAACGAAGCAAAGATGTATAGTATGACTTTCCAACCAGAACTACTAGAGAGAATTAAGAAGTGTCAAGAGAAGGTAATGGATCAGGACATTAATCGTTTGGTAGGTGAAGAGTTGTGCACACAAAAGGATGATCAAGGTGTACTTAGGTTTTCTTCCAGAATTTGGATTCCACCGGTAACAGAATTCAGGAATGAAATTCTACAGGAAGCTCATAACTCAAGATATTCAATCCATCCAGGGAGTAGCAAAATGTATAGAGATTTAAAGGAAAATTATTGGTGGTCAGATATGAAAAGAGAAATTGCAGAATGGGTTAGTAAGTGTTATACATATCATAGGTTCAAGGCAGAGCACTAGAGACCAAGTGGATTATTACAGCCATTAGAGATTCCAGAATGGAAGTGAGAGCATATTGCCATGGATTTCATAGTCGGATTACCAAGGACAAAAGCAAATCATGATGCCATTTGGGTTATAATAGACAGACTTACCAAGTCAGCTCATTTTTTGCCTATAAATGAAAGATTTTTGCTAGACAAGTTGGTTCACATGTACTTAAAAGAGATAGTAGTTCGTCATGGAGTTCCTGTGTCTATCGTATCTAATCGAGACCCCAGATTGAATTCGAGATTTTGGAAAAGTTTTCAAGAATATTTGGGAACCAGATTTAATATGAGTACAGCTTACCATCCACAGACAGATGGCCAAAGCAAGAAAACAATTCAGATGATTGAAGACATGTTATGCGTTTGTCCAATTAATTCCAAAGGAAGTTGGGAAGAGCATTTACCCTTGGTAGAATTTGCTTACAATAACAGTTATCATGCTAGTATTTGGATGCCATCCTATGAAGCTCTTTACGGATGTACATCTGGATCACCAATATATTGGGATGAAGTAGGAGAATGCAAGATACTTGGACCTGAATTGGTGCAGCAGATGAAAGAAGTTGTTGAAGTTATTCAGAAAAGGTTAATTGCAGCCCAAGACCGTCAAAGAAAGTATGTTGACCAATCAAGGAAGGATATGGAATTTGAAAAAGGAGATTTAGTGTTGTTAAAAGATTCACCATGGAAAGGATTAACCCAATTTAGAAAGAAAGGAAAGCTGAGTCCTAGATATGTCGGACATTTTGAGATTTTGAAGCGTGTTGGCAAAGTAGCCTACGAATTGGCATTACCCCCGCATATGGCGCACATTCATAATGTTTTTCATGTATCGATGCTTAAGAAGTATAATCCAGACTCCAGGCATATAATCGAGTATGAGCTGATAGAACTTCAGGCAGATTTGCCATATGTAGAAAGTCCGATAGAGATTCTGTTAGGAATATGTTGTGAACTTGATGATAAATTAAACAAAATACCTTAGTATATTTAACTTAGTGAATTTTGTAGCACTCAACGGATGATCAAATATAGTCCCGACGGATGAATTAATATAGTCCCGACGGATGACAATTTGACATCCACCGGGTGAGTAGCGTATGTAACAGATAAGTATTGTAGCACATTTCTACAAACAACTTTGTGTAGATTCTGTAGGAGTATATGAGTCATGTTAACTACTAGTGGATATGTAGAATAGGTTGATTAATTGTAAATATGACATGTCTTGTAATTCTGTAAAAGTGAAATGGAGTCAAGTGACAAATAGCTACCCGACAGATGATCAACAAAGCTACCCAACGGATGATCAACAAAGCTACCCGACGGATGACAACATGTACCCGACGGATGATCAAATTCAAATATCTATTGACAGTAACAACACAGTCACATGCGTTGGGTGTTTGCAAAAGGAATGTGGCAGCCTGTTAAGCAGGAATTTGAGAACAAAGAAGCATTACCATTTCCATGCAATTGTGAAGATATTCAAAGATGCTAGAATAGAGTAGTGAAGCAACATGGAGTTAGACTAGATATATATTATTTTATTATCTTGTCTTATTGTCATATAAACTTGGTAATATATAAATCAAGTGTAGTTAGTAGAACATTCAACTAAGCAAACACATTTTAAAGAGAGATAGAAAAAGTTATACTTGTCAAGAATTTCTCTGTAGTTTGTTTATTCTACTTGTAAAGCAGCTGTGAGCCATTTTAAGCTACACAGAGTTCTCAAACATATATATATATATATATATCTGGCGGATACATTCAAATCCACCAGAAAGTTTTAAAAGCTTGTGTTTTTATTACTTTGTGTTTTGATTTATATAATCCTTTCATTCCGCACTCTACAAATCAAACACTTATATATATTCAGTTAGAACAGTTTTAAAATCTTGAAAAAGTATCTAGAATTACATTCAACCCCCCTTCTGTAATTCTTGTTGTATTTTTATGGAATAACAATTGGTATCAGAGCAATCTCTTGAAGTACAAAGAGTGTAAAGAGCACAACAAATAGCAAGATGAACAAGAAGGATGTTGGAGTCAAAATTCCATTTCTGGACAAAGATAATTATCACCACTGGAAGGTGAAAATGCACCTACATCTTCTTTCCCAAGATGAGGCCTATGTGGATTGCATAGAGAGAGGTCCTCATGTACCAATGAGAGCTGCAACTGGAAATGAACCATCTGTTCCCAAAACTAGGCATGAATGATCAAATCCTCATATTGAGCAAGTCAGGAAAGATAAGAAGGCCATGAACATTTTGTTCAATGGAGTTGATAGTGATATGTTTGATAACATCATTAACTGTAAAAGAGCTAAAGATGTTTGGGACACAATCTAAAATATATGTGATGGTACAGAGCAAGTAAAGGAGAACAAGATGCAGCTACTGATTCCGCAATATGAGCATTTCCACTGTGAAGAAAGTGAGTCTATCGCTGATATTTTTAGTAGATTTTAAAATCTACTAAATGCTCTGAAGTTGCATGGAAGAGTCTATCAAACAAAAGACTCTAACCTCAAGTTCCTTAGATCTCTTCCAAAAGAGTGGAAGCCAATGACAATTTCATTGAGAAATTCTCAGGATTACAGGGAATTCACCTTGGAGAGACTGTATGGCATCTTAAAAACTTATGAACTTAAAATTGTGCAATATGAGAGGATGGAGAAAGGAAGGAAGAAAGGAGGGTCCATAGCACTGGTTGCTGAGTTAGAGAAAGAGAAAGAGATGAAGGTAGAAGTTGTTGAGTCTACATCAAAGGTCTGTGAAAGCAAGGGTAAAGGGCTGGTAGTTGAAAATGAAGATCAGTTGAGCCAAGATGACATGGATGATATTGATGAGCATCTAGCATTCCTACCCAGAAGATTTGCCAAGCTCAAGTTCAAAAAGAATTTTGGAGCAGCCAAACCAAGTAGAAAAATGGTGGATAAATCCAAATTCAAATGTTTCAAATGTGGCTTGGCAGGGCATTTTGCCAATGAGTGTAGAAAGTCGGATTCTAGCAAGAAGAAGTTTGAGCCTGTTGATTATAAACAGAAATATTTTGAGTTGCTTAAGAAAAAGGAAAGGGCTTTCATTACATAAGAAAATGACTGGGCAGCTGATGGATTAGATGAAGATGAAGAAACAAGCTATGTCAACCTAACCCTGATGGCCAAGTATGATGAAACATAAACAAGTTCTTCAAGTAATTAGGGAAATGGAAAGAAACTTTGGTATCTGGATAGTGGTTGCTCAAGGCACATGACTGGAGATTCTACCCTGCTCACTGAATTCAAGGAAACAGTTGGCCCAAGTATTACTTTTGGAGATGACAGTAAGGGTTATACTTTGGGATATGGCTTGATTTCAAAAGAAAATGTCATCATTGAAGAGGTTGCCCTAGTGGATGGTCTCAAGCACAATTTGTTGAGTATCAGCCAGCTTTGTGATAAGGGCAATTCAGTAACCTTCAATTCAGAAGCATGTGTTGTGAAAAACAAAAAGAGCAACAAAGTGGTTCTCACTGGAGTGAGAAAAGGAAATGTGTACCTAGCTTACTTCAACTCATCAAATGCAGAATTTGGTACTTGTCTTCTCAGTAAAGAAAGTCAAGATGAAAGTTGGCTATGGCACAAGAAGTTGTCCCATCTAAACTTCAAAACCATGAATGAACTTGTCAAGAAAAAACTGGTTAGAGGCATTCCTTAAGTGGAGTTTCCTAAGGATGGATTGTGTGATGCCTGCCAGAAAAAAAAGCAGATCAAAGCATCATTCAGAAAGAAGCTTGATTCAATAATTGAAGAACCTTTGCAATTGCTACACATAGATTTATTTGGACCAGTCAATGTGTTGTCCATCTCAAGGAAAAGATTTTTCCTAGTAATTGTGGATGATTTCTTAAAGTTCTCTTGGACATATTTCTTAAAGTCTAAAGATGAAGCTAGTGAAATCATCATCAATTACATAAGGCAAGTTAACAATCATCCTGTTTTAAAGTAAGAAGAATCAGGAGTGACAATGGAACTGAGTTCAAGAATTCTGTGATGAGATTATTTTGAGAAGAGAATGGGATTATGCATGAGTTTTCTGCAGAAAGAACTCCACAACAAAATAGAGTAGTGGAAAGAAAGAACAGATCTCTTATTGATGTTGCAAGGACTATGCTTGAAGAATCAAAGTTACCAACATATTTTTAGGCTGTAGCTGTGAATACTGCCTGCTACACTCAGAATATTTTTTTGATTAATCAAGCAAAGTGTATGACACCCTACCAATTGTTCAAGAATAGCAATCCAACTCTAAACTTTCTTCATGTGTTTGGCTGCAAATGTTATATCTTAAGGAATCAACATGGGAAGTTTGATGCTAAAGCAGATGAAGGAATTTTTGTTGGATATGCTGTGGGAAAGGCATATAGAGTCTACAATCTAAGAACCAACATTGTTATGGAATCAGTACATGTTGTGTTTATTGATAAAAAGATTGAGGACTGCAAGATGGAAATTTCTATGAGAGCCTCGGGTTTGATAATGTGGAGATGTTTAGTGATGACAGTGATGATGAAAGTAATCAAGAAATAGTGAATAAGGATAATGAAGAAAAATCTACAACTAATGAAGCACATAACTCAACATTTTTCGAGTTATAAAATGCTTCAGTTCTATGATTTGTTGGGATTGATTCTGCCAAACATTCAGACAAATCCTCGCGCATCAAAATACTTCCGTCGGGAGATTATCTGTCTTGTTCGTCGGGAGACAATCAGCTTCATCCGTCAGGATACAAAGTGCATCATCCGTCAGAACATTAAGAGAAGCTGAAAGTCAGAATAGATCACCTACAGAAAGTTCCCCTTTCTCAAATCAAAAATTCACAAACTCAGGGGGAATTTCTTATAATCAAAACTCAGTCACACATCAAGACAACAATGAGGCCCCTTCATCTAGAGCTAATCTACCTCAACAAAGGAAATGGACTAAAGATCACCCTTTTGAGCTCATCGTTGGTGATGCATCTTTTAGAGTTCAAATAAGGAGAGCAACTCAAGAAGAATGTCTATATAGCAGCTTCCTATCTAAGGAAGAACCAAAGAAGGTAGAAGAAGCTTTGTTGGATCCTTATTGGATTTTAGCTATGCAGGAGGAGCTAAACCAATTTGAAAGGAACAAGGTATGGAAGCTAGTACCCAAACCTAAAGGAAAGAATCCAATTGACACCAAGTGGGTATTCAGAAACAAGATGGATGAAAATGGCATAGTGATCAGGAACAAAGCTAGATTGGTTGCTAAGGGCTACTGTCAACAAGAAGGAATAGATTTTGATGAAACCTTTGCTCTTGTTTCAAGGCTTGAAGCCATCATAATTTTCTTAGCCTTTACAGCCCATGCCAATTTCAAGGTCTATCAAATGGATGTCAAAAGTGCCTTTCTGAATGGAGATTTGGAGGAGGAAGTCTATGTTAGTCAACCTCCTGGTTTTGAAGATCCAAATTTTCCAGGATATGTCTACTATCTTTTGAAAGCACTTTATGGACTGAAGCAAGCACCTGGAGCCTGGTATGACACTTTATCAAAGTTTCTTTTAGAAAATCACTTCACAAGAGGTACTGTTGATAAAACTTTATTCTTTAGAAATGTTATTGATTCTAGTATACTTGTTCAAATCTATGTAGATGATATTATATTTGGCTCTACAGATGAAAAACTTTGCAAAAAGTTTGCCAAATTGATGCAAAGTAAGTATGAAATGAGCATGACGGGAGAACTTACTTTCTTGGTTTACAAGTTAAACAAGTTAGTGATGGAATATTTATTAGTCAAACTAAATATATTCATGATCTTTTAAAGAAGTTTGATCTAATGGATTGCACATCTGCAAAAACTCTCATGGCCACTACAACTAAGCTTGAATTAAATACTACTGAAAAGTGAAAGGAATATGTCCTAAGTCCAATCAGGTATTAGGATTTAGGAATAACTCTTTATGTAATCTGTTTTGATTTCATTGATATTAATAAAAGACTTATTTTGTTTTTTATTACGGGCTCTATCTATTTAAGTGTTTAAATATGATATACCATAGTTTAGAGTAAAGCTTTTTATGGATTATGATGAGATCATAATAGTGAGACCTAAAAAGATGATAACTCTAAACTTAAATAGTTCCTGGTCGTAGGATTACTAACTGGTAATTAATAATCCGCAAAGATCGGTACATACTATGCTTGCTTCATTATGAAAGATGTCTGTTCTCATAGACATTTGTGTGGTGATACTATAGCTAGTATGTAGGTGCTTATTATAGAATAAGTTCACTGAACATGACTCGCCCAGCTGAACAACTGATGGAGTTCACTCACGTGTCAGCAGTTGTTCGCTTAGTGATAGTTGTACAAGTATCCTTAGACTTGAGGTCATCATAGTCATCTTGTGTACACTAAACTATGCTTTGGTTTAGTTCTTAGTCTCCAGGGACAATTATTAGGGCTCTTCTGGGTATAGGAATTTATACACGAAGATAGTGTATGATCAATAAAGGATCTACCCCTTCCAGTGAAGGAAGCGAATGTTCAAGGCTGATCCACTTATGCTAGTTCAGGAATCTCTGGCCAGAGTGAAAGAAATTAGAAAGGAGTTTCTAATTTGCATAGAACTACGTATAGTAAATGGTAAGCAAGTGATTGAATTAGATAGGCTTGACATGAGATCCATGCCTTGTATTTAATCGGGACATTGTTGGGTAGAAAGAGTTTATTGTACGGTAACTATTCACTGACAGGTTCTTGGTATTCTAAGCAGTGAATTCATATTATCCGGATAGTCGCGATATGTTGAGAAGCATCACTCACGATGTAGAATAAATGTGATTAATTAATTAATCATATTTAATAAATTAGAGAATTTATATAAATAATGATAAAATAGTTTTATTATTATTTATTTCTACTACCGGCTTAATATTGAACCTACAGGGTCACACCATAAAAAGAGAATGATTTAATGGTGGAGAAATTAATTAATAATGGCTAATAATTATTTATTTGTGAAATAAATAATTAATTGGCAAATTTAATAATTGATTAAATGAGATTTAATTGATTATAAATTAATTAAGAAAAGTTCTTAATATTATTAATTAAAGGATTTAATTTTTGGAAATTAAATCAAGAGAGAGAATTATTTCTAAAGTGTTTAGAAAAAGGATTAATAATTAAAAGGTGTTTTAATTATTAATGAGAATAATAAATGGGATAATAATAATATTATTTATGGGAAAATTTCAGCTGAAAATTTTGCCTATAAATACACTATTATAGACCCTATTTTATTCCAACCCACATCAAACCCGAAACCCAAAAAGTTTGGAAAACCCAATTCTCTCCACCTCCTTCCTCCTCCTTAACATCGTTTTTTTGGTGGATACCGGTGGAGTGCTTCACACTTGAGGAGCAACTGCTAAGGATCTCTGATCGTTATCTCCGAATTATTTTTAAAGGTTAGATTTGATCCCTCGAATTTTTATTCACGATTTATATGCTTTTATTTGGATTTTGTATGTGTAAAAGTATTTTGCCATGACCCCGCTGCGTTAAAAATCGAATAATGGTATCAGCGCATAGTTTGTATGCATATAGATCTGTGGTAAAAATTTCAGAATTTTATGTGCTTGTATGAATTAATTATGATTTTTACAAGTTATATCATGGATTAATTTTGTCTGATGAGAAATCATTTCTCAGAATAATTTTGAATGTTGATCTGGGTTCTACAAGTGTTGTAGATCGTCTGGGTATTTTTTTCATAATTTTATGATGTATAGATTTTTTATTATGAATTTTTGAAGTTATTTTAATTAAAATTCATAATTAAATAAGTAAATATATGTATATAAAGTATATATATATATATTTGTTTTATCTGCTATACATCTGTGTGCTGCTATCTGCTTGTCTGTTGTACTCTGACTGATGGCACGGAAAGAAAGAAAAGGCACGGCAACCGAGAAGGACTGTCAGGCGGCGGAGAAAAAAAAATATAGGGGTGTAACGCATCACCGGAATGCGTTACAGAGCTTGTAACGCGTTCCTGTAATGCGTTACAGCCCTCTGTTGATTTTAAAATTGATTTTCTGGGAGTTTCGTAACTCCGTTTTGGGAGTGCAATATACCGTTGGATTCATTTTTCCGAGACGGATCTAATGGAGTGATCAATTTTAGTTTATATAAAAGTTTTGAACTGTTTATATTTCCATGAAGTGTTTTAAAGCTGTTTTGACTGTTTTTAATTGCTTTTAACTGCTTCATGTGATACATAGAGATGTATAATGCTTAGACTAATGTGCTAGATGATATAACATGCCTACCTTAAGGTTTATTCATGTTGATATATGTGATATATGCTTAGTTTATCATGCGATGATAGATTTAGGTGAACTTAAATAAACATAAGGCGTTTGTTAGACAACCTAGTATAGTGAAATTGTTTCATAACCTTAAGAACAATATTATGAATACAATCATGAGATTCTTGTGTTTGTGAAATACGTAATTGAATATGAATTTTCGATATAAGAGAAAGGATGATTCTGTCAACAACACATTTCTATCTGTAAGAAAGGGTTAATAAGTGACGCCTCTTGACAATGCTCCACCCGATCTGGGAATCATCTGATTATTGATTATTGATTTGAAATATTTAATTTAAAAGGAAGAATCTCTTTATAATATGATTATGATTGTAACGTAATATAATCCCTCTAAAATTAAATAATATCAAGTAGTAATTGGCCAATGACACAACGGGCTTGTGTCGGTCATAGCCTTCCAATATGGTAGAAAGTAGTTCTTATTTTTGAATCATTATCGTTTTGTGCCACAACCGAGGGCTTTGATTTTGAAATAAGAAATACTTGTCTATTACATAGAGATGTGTACATTGAATAAGAATCTAAAGGTCGTTACGTGCCACAGCCGTGGGCCTTTGGGGACTGATTCAATTATACGGAATGTTGGGTTAGACTTGACTTAGAATATTGAGTTTGTCGTGCCACAGCCGTGACTCAATTATTCAAGAGGCTAAAGTTTGATTAGGGAATAACATTAGATGTAATTGACAAGAGTTGTCTTCCTATTGAACATTACATGGCGTTTCGTGCCACAGCCGGGGTTGTGTAATGGAATGTAGGATCCCTATTCCCACTAGCATTATGAATGCTTAATTTTTCATGTAGGGGGTTAAATAATTAGGAAAACTAGTGGGAGCCACTTATGAATAAAGACCCGATTCATATAGTGTTTTGAAATGAAATTGAATATTTGCTAAGTGTTGTTATGTGTTTATCATTTACAGATTAGCTTTATACGTTATGTCTTCTACACTATCACTCAGGAGCATACTAGATGCTCACAAATTGACTGGTCCTAATTATGCTGACTAGCTTCGAAACTTGAGAATTGTTCTCAGGATTGAGAAGCTGGAATACGTGATTGACTCACCTAAGCCTACTGAACCTGCTAGTGATGCACATAATGATGAACATGTTCTGTATCGTAAGTGGATAGATGATGCAAATGTTGCTCAATGCATCATGCTAGCTTTCATGAACATTGAGCTACAGAAGCAACATGAGCATATGGATACTCACACTATCCTCATGCATCTACAAGAGTTGTATGATGTGGAGGGGAGGACAGCTCGATATGAGATATCGAAGGAGCTGTTCGGTTATAGGATGTCTGAGGGATCATCTGTGAATGACCATGTACTTAAGATAATCAATTTGATTGAACGTCTTGGACAACTTGGTTTTGTAATGGATGGGGAGCTGAGCCAAGACTTTGTCTTGCAATCGCTTCCGAGTTCGTTCTCACAGTTTGTTGTGAACTTTCACATGAATAAATTGGATGTCAGCCTGCCTGAACTCCACAACATGTTGAAGACTGCGGAATCGAATTTTCCCCCTAAGAAGAGTTCTGTTCTTCTAATTGGTGAAGGTTCCAATCCTAAGAAAAGGAAGAGGAACTCTTCCAAGAAGAAGAAAGTAGGTGAGAAAATGCCGGTTCCACCAAAAGCTGAAGACCCCAAGAGCAAAGTTGTTTGCTTTCACTGTAACAAGGTGGGGCACTGGAAGAGGAACTGCAAGGTTTACCTTACAGAATTGAAGAAGAAGAAGGGTAGTGAGACTACCGCTTCTGATTCAGGTATGTTCATGATAGAAATGAATATGTCATTAAATCAAATTTCTACTTGGGTATTAGATACCGCCTGTGGTTCTCAAATCTGCAATTTGTTGCAGGGACCAAGGAGAAATAGGACTCTTGAGGAAGAGGAGGTGATTCTACTGATAGAAATGGAGCAAGAGTTGCTGCTGAAGATGTAGAATCATTTCATTTACATATGCCTACGGGCAAGACTATTGTTTTAAATAATTGTTATTTTGTTCCCTCGATTGTGAGGAATATTATTCCCATGTTAGACTTGGCTGGATTTTCATTTATTATTGAGAATAATGAATGTTCTATTCTTAGAGATAATATTCTTTATGGATGTGGTGCTTTAAATAATGGTCTGTATATATATATGACATAATTTGCTTCAGATTGAACAAACTAATAAAAGAAAAGGGATGATGAAAATCTCACTTCATAGTGGTACTGCAGTCTCCATTTAGTGGACATGGAGAGAGGGTTGTAGATTTGCTAGGAATGGTACACACAGATGTATGTGGACCAATGTCTACGCAAGCCATGGGTGGATTTTCATACTTCATTACTTTCATAGATGATAGATCTGGATTCGGATATGTGTTTGATGAAACACAAGTCTGAGGCCTTTGAAAAGTTCAAAGAATATAAGTATGAAGTGGAGAAACAACCAAACATAGTATTATAACTCTTCGATTAGATCGAGGTGGTGAATACTTGAACGGAGAGTTTCTGGATTATCTCAAAGTAAATGGTATAGTCTCCCAGTGGACTCCTCCAGATTAGTATCTGAAAGGAGAAATCGAACTTTGTTAGACATAGTTCGGTCCATGATGAGCTATGCAAATCTTCCAGTATTCCTATGGGGTTATGCATTGGAAACCTCAGCATATTTACTGAATAAGGTGCCTTCCAAATCTGTTCCTCAAACTCCGTATGAGATATGGAAAGAAAGGAAACCGAGTCTTAAACACGTTAAGATTTGGGGATGTCCAGCTTATGTCAAGAAAGTTGACCCAGATAAGATGGAATATCGATCCGTAAAATGTAGTTTTGTGGGATATCCTAAAGAGACTTTAGGGTATTACTTTTACACCGATCATCGGGTGTTTGTCTCCAGACATGCTACCTTCTTGGAAAAGGAGTTTATCCTTGAAGGAAACAGTGGGAGCAAAATTGAACTTGATGAAGTTCAAGAAGCACAAACTACTACGGATCAAGTGGAAACACCTGTTCTGACTGAACAACCTTTTGTGGAATAGCCCATTCATAGATCAGGGAGAGTGTCTCGCCAACCTGAGAGGTAATATGGCCTTGTCATTGAGAATGACAATGAGTAGTCGATCATTGATGATGACGATCCTGTGATCTATAATGAGGCTATGAGTAGTATTGACTCAGAAAAATGGCATAGTGCCATGAAATCCAGAATGGAATCTATGTATACAGTATATAAAAGATAGATTATAGCAGATGGCCAGGTGGAGACCTATAAGGCCAGGCTTGTGGCAAAAGGATTCAAACAAAGGCAATGGATTGACTTTGATGAAACCTTTTACCTATAGCCCTGTTAAAATCAGTTCGGATTTTGCTTTCGAATGCTGCTTACTACGACTATGAGATCTGGCATATAGCCAGATGGTTTTCTTTCCAAGGGAAATGAAAACCTAGTGTGTAAGCTACTGCGAACCATATGTGGTTTAAAGCAAGCTTCTCGAAAGATGGAACATTCGTTTTGATGAGACAATCAAAGAGTTTGATTTTATCAAAAACGTAGATGAACCATGCGTCTACAAAAGGGTTAGTGGGAGCGCGATAACATTTCTTGTATTGTATTGAATTAAAGTTGACACACATAACAACATAGCAGACCCACTCACAAAGCTACTTTATGAAAGTCACTTTGATCGTCATAATGACAAGATGGGTATTAGATACCAGAGTGATTGGCTTTAGTACAAGTGGGAGATTGAAAGGAATATGTCCTAAGTCCAATCAGGTATTAGGATTTAGGAATAACTCTTTATATAATCTGTTTTGATTTCATTGATATTAATAAAAGACTTGTTTTGTTTTTTATTACGGGCTCTATCTATTTAAGTGTTTAAATAAGATATACCATAGTTTAGAGTAAAGCTTTTTATGGATTATGATGAGATCATAATAGTGAGACCTAAAAAGATGATAACTCTAAACTTAAATAGTTCCTGGTCGTAGGATTACTAACTAGTAATTAATAATCCGCAAAGATCGGTACATACTATGCTTGCTTCATTATGAAGGATGTATGTTCTCATAGACATTTGTGTGGTGACACTATAGCTAGTATGTAGGTGCTTATTATAGAATAAGTTCACTGAACATGACTCGCCTAGCTGAACAACTGATGGAGTTCACTCACGTGTCAGCAGTTGTTCGCTTAGTGATAGTTGTACAAGTATCCTTAGACTTGAGGTCATCATAGTCATCTTGTGTACACTGAACTATGCTTTGGTTTAGTTCTTAGTCTCCAGGGACAATTATTAGGGCTCTTCTGGGTATAGGAATTTGTACACGAAGATAGTATATGATCAATAAAGGATCTACCCCTTCCAGTGAAGGAAGCGAATGTTCAAGGCTGATCCACTTATGCTAATTCAGGAATCTCTGGCCAGAGTGAATGAAATTAGAAAGGAGTTTCTAATTTGTATAGAACTACTCATAGTAAATGGTAAGCAAGTGATTGAATTAGATAGGCTTGACACGAGATCCATGCCTTGTATTTAATCGGGACATTGTTGGGTAGGAGTTTATTGTACGGTAACTATTCACTGACAGGTTCTTGGTATTCTAAGCAGTGAATTCATATTATCCGGATAGTCGCGATATGTTGAGAAGCATCACTCACGATGTAGAATAAATGTGATTAATTAATTAATCATATTTAATAAATTAGAGAATTTATATAAATAATGATAAAATAGTTTTATTATTATTTATTTCTACTACCGGCTTAATATTGAACCTACAGGGTCACACCATAAAAAGAGAATGATTTAATGGTGGAGAAATTAATTAATAATGGCTAATAATTATTTATTTGTGAAATAAATAATTAATTGGCAAATTTAATAATTGATTAAATGAGATTTAATTGATTATAAATTAATTAAGAAAAGTTCTTAATATTATTAATTAAAGGATTTAATTTTTGGAAATTAAATCAAGAGAGAGAATTATTTCTAAAGTGTTTAGAAAAAGGATTAATAATTAAAAGGTGTTTTAATTATTAATGAGAATAATAAATGGGATAATAATAATATTATTTATGGGAAAATTTCAGCTGAAAATTTTGCCTATAAATACACTATTATAGACCCTATTTTATTCCAAGCCACATCAAACCCGAAACCCAAAAAGTTTGGAAAACCCAATTCTCTCCACCTCCTTCCTCCTCCTTAACATCGTTTTCTTGGTAGATACCGGTGGAGTGCTTCACACTTGAGGAGCAACTGCTAAGGATCTCTGATCGTTGTCTCCGAATTATTTTTAAAGGTTAGATTCGATCCCTCGAATTTTTCTTCACGATTTATATGCTTTTATTTGGATTTTGTATGTGTAAAAGTGTTTTGTCATGACCCCGCTGCGTTAAAAATCCAACAAAAAGTCTGTGGATATTTTAAGCTATAGGGGCATGGTTGCCTCACTTCTGTACTTAACAGCTAGTAGGCCAGATATAATATTTGCTACTTCTCTTTGTGCTAGATTTCAGGCTGATCCGAGAGAATCTCACTTAGTAGCCATTAAGAGAATTTTCAGATATCTCAAGGGAACACCAAAACTTGGCATTTGGTACCCTAGAGATTCTGGTTTTGATCTAACTGGTTATTCAGATGCAAATTATGCAGGTTGTAAAATAGACAGAAAAAGTACAACTGGAACCTGTCAATTTCTAGGGAACAAGCTTGTGTCCTGGTTCAGTAAAAAGCAAAATTGAGTTTCTACCTCTATAGTTGGAGCTAAATATATTGTTGCTGGTAGTTGCTATGCATAGATTTTGTGGATGAAAAATTAATTGTTGGACTATGGTCTACAAGTGGATAGAATTCCCATTTTCTGTGATAACACAAGTGCAATTTCCATCACTGAAAATCGAGTACAGCATTCAAGAACAAAGCACATAGACATCAAGTGCGACTTTATTAGGGAACATGTGATGAATGGTACTGTGAAACTTTATTTGTTCCAAGTGAAAAGTAGCTTGCAGATATCTTCACCAAGCCACTTGATGAATCCACCTTTTCAAGGTTGGTAAGTGAGTTAGGTATGTTTAATTACTCTTGAATTATTTCAGATATTTTTACAAGTTTTAATGCAGCCAGAAACTTAATTGATTTTTCTGTTTTGGATGAAATTTTGGCCAAGTCAAAAGTTACATCCTGACGGATGTTCATTATCCATCGAGTTTGATCGGAATATTATTTGTTAATAAAAATCAATTACTTTTTCTGGATTATTTTATAACCCGACGGATAATTGATTTATCATCATCCGTCGAATTGTCTCAATCTAAGCCGTTAAAACACTGAACGTTATCCATCGGGTATATTTACAGTTTATAAGTATAACACGACGGATAAGCGACATAATTTTTACAGTTTATTTATTTTTAACGGCTATTTTGGGCTATTCTGATTGGTTACTTTACTTCACTTTATTATTTTTGACAGTTTATTTCTGAGATAGCATAAAAGCAGAATTCATTTTTTATTCTACTCTTTAATCATTCTCAAATCAATTGCTTTAACTTCCTTTCTTCTCCAAAGCAAATATTCTGTCTGCAAATTTCTCATTCTCTAAAAATGGCACCAGTAGTCAAAATCATGTCTCAATCTGGATATATCTATGAAAAGAACAACTTTACAGCGCTTGTGAATAAGGAGATTCCTCAATCTGGAGACTTTCACAAGATGATGGATTTTGTGAAGAGCTGTAAACCTAGTTATGCTATGCTGGAATGACCCACAATCTACTGTGAAGATGTGAAGGAGATATGGGACAACTACCGTGTACAACTCTACTGATAAGACCATAACTTTCACTCTCAAAGGTAAACAGTTTTGCATTATAGTGACATTGTCAAAGCATGCTTTAGAATCTTGGATAACACTGCTACTGTTCCACACACAGACACTGATCTAGTTAATATGCTAAATTCTATAGGCTATGCACTTTCTACTTCTAAGTTAAGTGAATTTAGGAGGCTAGGTCTTAGAAAGGAATGGAGTTATCTGTGTAATGTGGTAACTAAAGTATTCTCTGGTAAAATTAGCAATTTTCACTCTGTTAACATTTCCATGCTTAACATGCTTTACATGCTAGTTACTGATAAGTACTTAATTTCAGTGACTTTGGTCTTGTTTGAGTTAGGTAATAAGTTAGGAGAACTTAATAAGAGAGGTAAAAGTGTCTATTATGCTAGATTCTTTATGATGCTTGGCTAACCATCTTATTGAGAATATTGTTGTTGAGAATCCAACCAACAAAACTGAATTTTTGGGTTCAAGAATGGAGAGGAATGCTTATCTCAACAGGGCAAGGTCACAACAAAGAGGTTCCCCTCCATTACTTTCCAATCATGGAGGGACCTCAGGTAAGTGAGGTAAGCACCACTGTCTCCACTCTTTCAAGCTCACATAATTCTTTGCATTCAAGTGTAGCTATGACATCTGTCTCATTGACCCAACAGATGCCTACCCAAGCTACCAAACCAACAATTTTAAAATCCAAAACTAAGAAAGCCCCCTCTGGTCTCTCTCAAAAGAAACCAGTTGCAAAATCTACTAAACACAAGAGGGGAGTGTGAAGGTGAGTGCGCAAGGTGAGGGACAGGTGAAAATCAGAAACCCTAAGGATAAGGCTGGTGAGATGAGTGTACCTAAGCCTAAGCCACCACAGTTTCCCAACAACTGTGGTTTGTTAATCAAGGAAATAAGCTCACTTCTAGTTTCATCCTCCCAAAGGATGTTACTATTGAAACAAGCTCCCACCAGAGCACAGGTCAAGAGGTTAGGGACACAAGTTCACCACAAACTTATGATAGAAGAAAAGATCTAAAACCCTTGAGGATACACAGGAAACACACATCAGTGCAAACTGAAGCAATAGATCAGTCACATGCACCATCTTGAATTCAGTGATGTGGCTCCGTAAATGGGAGTCACAGTCAAAATCTTTAGTAATAGAAAGCACCTGAAACACCAATTCACCTACACTCATTGGATTAGAGATGATTAATACATCCCTTCCAAATTCTCCCTTTACTCTGTTGGAGAAGCCAAAATCCAAGCAGTGAGCATCATCTATTAGATAATTGT